>NC_142609.1:29556525-29758865 GCF_041222555.1 Hakea prostrata | reverse complement strand
TGAGTTAGAAACGTATTCCCCTGTAGCGTAGGCTGGATTGCCTTATTGGAACTTTTGAACTCCCGAGGAACTTATTTTGGGCTGTATCTTGAAGGGGTATGGCTTCCCCTGACATTTTAAGGGAGGCGTGTCAATGGTTGCAGTTTGAGACGGTTTTAGGCTAAAAAATAACCAGTCCAATTATGGCCTATTAGCAAAATAATGGTTTTGGTTTGGTGAGGGTTGGGTTTGGGTTGACTGACGGTTTAGAATCGGGTTTATTAACGGTTTGGGCTAATGTTTGATGCCATCGCTCAGAAAGCAAGGCCACAGCAGACAAGAGAGGAAAACTTCCTTGCTGCTGCCTTGGTTCCTGTATTCAATGACACCGCACACAAGTGGGTTCTGGGCAGTGTGTTTCACACTAAATTCTGCAGAAGCATGAAATTGCACTTGCCAACGCAGCAAAAAGAAAAGCAAACACATTTTTGAGGTCACCCACACCTATGGGTCAAAGGTGCCCCTTTTACCCTATGCCATCCCTCTATTGCTATGGTGATTCTCAAGCAATCCTACTTCCCAAGGGGGGGCAGCAAAATATATTAGAGAAGGAAAACACAATTGTTGGGAGTCACCTCATAAACCTGAACCTATAAGAAGATGAACCCAAAACCAACCAACTATTGTCATTGAGCTTTCCAAAAATCCACACTAGAAACCTGAACCTCTCAACCCGACAAATTGGATTGGGATAGTTCATCACTAACCAAAGAAATCCATTTTGAATTATCGATGTACATTCATAGATATCATGATTCTAACAAAGACAATTTTCTTATTAAGAATCAAACGGGAAGAGAAACATCCATACCATGTTGGAGCTAAAGCATGCAAATGAAGAAAGATCAAAGAACAAGAACTAATAGAGTTTCTCATAGGTGAAACATCAATTGCAGCCATCAATATTGATAAGCCAAGAAGATGAATAGCAGAGATGCCGATGAAATGAAACCCTGACTTCGTGAAGGTGAAATAGAGAAAGTGAGAAACCTTGAAAAACAAGGCAACCCAAAACGGTGAAACTATAAGTAAGGCATAAAGAATTAGGTTTCATTTCACATTGTAACTTATTTTATTTATAACGGGTTTAAGGGGCTGGTTCGGTTTTAGGCTAGTTTCGGGCCAATTAGTTTTGACTAGCAGGCCCGCACACAGGTTGGCCGGAGCCCGTTTGGGCTGGGGCTGCTCAGCCCAAACACAACCCGTTAAGGTTCGGTTCGAACTATAACAGGCCGTTCAGTCTACTTTTAATAGTTCGGCTAAGTTGACAGCCCTATTTTAAGGCTCTATAGGATGTTGGGTTAAATTGTCCCTACACTAAGAACATCAAATCACTGCAATATGACTCAAGAAATCAAAATCCATCTAATGTGAATGAGTTGAGATCCTTTATCCATAGTGGTGGACTATATTTCCCTTACACCCTTCCACTACACATTTAGGAGGTGTTTATTTTTAATGAGGTGGACAAGAGGTGGGGCCCCTTTCTAAACATGTAGTGGAGTAACTCAAACTCTCAAAGACGATTGGACCAAAATTGTTGCAAGTATCATATCTAAACCTTCAAGAATGATCTCTAACCACATTTAATAATAGATTATAGTAGTGGCTTACTAGAGAAGCTAGATCCGATAACTCACGATCGGTCTTTCTACTCAAGGCATCTAAAAATCACATACACTTTCTCATGATGATATTGGATATCACAATCATAATCTTTCATCAGTTCCAACCATATATGTTGTCTCATACTCAACTCCTTATGGGTGAAGAAGTACTTCAGACTCTTATAATCTGTGTAGGTGGCAATTCTTTTGCTATAGAGATAATGACACCTGGTAGAATTTAAGTATCTGTGATTAGCCTAGGGATAAAAAAATTTAAAAAGAAGAAGAAGGGAGATAGCTTGTTGTTATGTGTATATTTTGGCTCTCCCGTAGTACTTTACTTATAATGTAACTAAATTTTCTAAATTGAGGTACAACAAAAAGGAAAATTATATATTATATAGAATCTCCTAAATCTACTAAAAATGACATATCCTAGTGAGATTACTTGTCAACCAAGTAATAAGAAAAATATAAAGTAACTAAAGTAGAAACCTAAGGTAACATAGAACGTGATATTCTAACAAAAAACCACACCTGCAAGCTCTAGGTCATGAATAGGATAATTACACTCATAATCCTTGAGTTGCCATGAATCCTAATCTACCACCTTACCATGCTGCATTAACACACAATCCCAGTCCAACCTTAGAGGCATTAGTGTAAATTGTCAAATCATCAAAGCCATCTGGCATTGTCAACACTAGAGCATTCGTAAGTCTACTCTTCAATTTCTGAAAATTCTTCTCACAATTGTCACTCAAACAAACTTCACTCCTTTTTTTGGTGAGCTTAGTCATAGGAGCAAACAATCTGGAGAAATTCTTGATGAAATGATGGTAGTAACCAGCCTCCCAAAAAGCTTCGATTCTCAATGACTATCTTAGGACAATCCCAATTTGCTATTGTCTTCACTTTACCAGGATCAACTCTAATATCTTCAGGAGAGACAATGATCCAAGAGTGCCACCTTCAAGAGACAAAACTCACACTCGCTGAATTTAGCATACAACTTCTTCTCTATCAACTTTTGTAATGCAAATATCTAGTGCTCAGTGTGTTCCTTCTCATTCTTCGAATATATCATAGTGTAATTGATTAACACAATTACAAGCTTGTCAAGCACATCCAAGAACATCAGATTCATCAAGTCCATGAAGGCAGCTATTGCATTGATAAGACCTAACAACACTGCTCTAAACTCATAATGCCCATGTTTGGTCCTAAAGGCAGTCTTGCACATATCACTTACCTTACTCTTAGCTAATGATATCCTATCCTCAAGTCAATCTCCGAGAACACGATGACTCCCTTCAACTGACCAAACAAGTCATTAGTCCGAGGAAGAGGGTACCTATTACATCCCCCTAGCCGGTACCCTAACTGCAATACCTAGATGTGTGATCCATAGCCCCAAAGATCAGTTCATAACAATCATCCTCCCACATAGCACATTAGTATAATCAGGAGTAAGAACAAATCATTATATAAATATAATTAAGGAAACAATCAAAGAAGGATCTCAAGATAGATCACAACGAATATTAGAGCACGAAATAAAAGATACCAGTCAATGATTCAATGTATAGAGTATAGCGGAAATAACTCTATAGACAAAGCGGAAAGGTAGATCAAAACTCTAATGTATTACATCTGGACAAAAATAAAGGAAGTCTAAGAATCAATCTAAGTCTAATCGTAATACAACTATGTATAAAAAAGAGTATGTCTAAACTCAAAAACTTCTGTATCTAACACAAGACACTCCAACACCAGAATAGGACTAATCCTGGTACACATAATCATCACATTGGAAATCTTCATTGTGATGTTCGTAATAACCAGCACCTTGTATGCAATACAGGTCACTCGTCGCGGCCTCATAGTCTTGGCTCTTGAAGTCATTAGTACCTGCAATAAGGTCTAACAAACATTGTCCCTGAAGGATGAGCTCAAAATAACTCAACAAGTAGTTTAATCACCAATAACAATTACAAACAATTCAGAACAAGCATGATGCAATATGATATGCGACAGTAATGCAAGTATGCTTCTAACTCTATATACGCTAGTGTCTAGTGGCAGACACACATTAAGATAAAACACCATACTCCTCTGGGTAGTCTCAGTCACTCTCCCTCAACAATCTCTGTATCTTGGGTTCTCCAAGGTAGTTGGGTCAAGGCTTCCATCTCAGACATTCCATGGCGGGGGTTTAGGTCACCACTCTCTCACTCCACCATTGGTTGTATGAGTTTTGGCGCATGTGAAGGTTATCCTTAGCCCAATGCAAGTCATCTACTGAGTCATATCAATCTCGGAGTTAAATACTTCCCATTTGTGCCCTAGATAGTTCGTTCTGGTATCTTTACCTCCCTTTCATGCCTAGGCAATCCGTTCGAGTATCTCCCTCCCTAGAGTCATCGTATCCTATGGCACCAACCAACTCTGACTACAGACTCTTAACCCTATTGGTCATCCACATATAATAAATGGAAAGCTCTCATGTCCTCTCACGGGTTGTCTACCGATTTTGAGTGCCCATGAGCCCAGGTTTATTATGTGCGACTTTGCCAATGAATGGCCCCCACAATGTGACTGTGTCCTCTCATAGTTTGGCTACCGGTCTTGAGCTCCCACAATCCCCATTGCTGCCACGGGTCACTTGGCCTCAATACCCTTGCTGATAGGGTGAGTTACGACGGGGTTTCCTAGCCAAACTCATCTACACAACGTCCTAGGTATGATGTCTAGTAATTGTGGAAAGCGCCAAGGGGCAATATAAGAAAGCGTACCATACCACCTCCATTGATGTCTCAAGATAGAAATACCAAAAGGGCATTCCCCATTCCACAACTACAACCTAGGCAATTACATCTCAACATGTTTCCACAAATATGTCATATCAAGGTCCAATCACAATATAATCAATCACATTCATACGAGTATGCAAGTTAACATAATGAAACATATTTTGAAATTACAAAAGAGTAACAAATATAGAAAAGACCTAAGACAGTAGCAAACACATGCATACGAGTTCTAATAATATAAAGAATGTAATCATGTCAATTGTGAGTGAACGTACTCACCTTAATCTCGATTCGTAAACTCCGAAGAAGAGATCAAAGGGTAGGTCCAAAGTCACCAAAGAAATCCTAAACAAACGAGTATTGAACATAAGGAACAAACCCTAAAGGATTGGAGACGAAACATGGTCAAACGGGGCAAACTTGCTGTCACAGGACACCTTGGTAGCCTGGGGCGACCAAGGCAGTTGACCAAGCAGCCTGTGTATGGACAGAAAACCCAAGTTTTTATCTGAAACTCATCTTTTGAGTTCCGAACACTCCGAAATTAATAGGAAAATTATGAAATAGCATGAGACTATCATGATCTAAGTGTCTAACATGGTCAATTGAGCAAAGATCTAATAAATCACATAATATGCTTAATCCGAAATTAGTCTGCAGATTTCATGGATAGATTAGAGTGATTGAGAATTCACTATAGAGATAAGAAAAACATGCAAAATAGATCTAACATGTTAGAGAAATCAAATCGAAAGAATGATCATGGCTTCATGAAGAAATCACAAGGATCATGGTTAAGATCAATATGAAGATCATAGTACCATAAGAATAAATGGAGATTGTAGAAGAGATGATTGCAAGGATGCATCATCTTCTTCATAATCTTAATACAGAGAATAGATCATAGTAAGAGTAGATCAATATCATACAAGAGAGATTACTAACCTTTGATTGAAGAATAAGAGATGAAGAACTTGAAATCTTGCAAGAGTTCTTCTCAAACACCAAGGAGAGGCTTTGAGAGAGGCTTCCCACATTCTCTGAGGGTTTTAGAAACAAAAGAGGCTAAGAAACATGTACTTCTATTATATAGAGCACCAACAGAACTAATAGAGGATCTTTGGCAAATTCTGATCCGTGTCATGTTGGTCGATTGGCCCAATTGACCAAGCAAGACAACAAGGCCAAAGCAGGGAATTAAGGGCCTAAACCAGATCCAATGAATTTCTCCCAACACAACATATGACTTACCTAGTATAGAGGAATGCCTTCAAATCATGTCCAACTACACTTTAAGTCCATCAACTAGTCTCATCCTCATCAAGGTGCAGTTTCATTTCCAATTCTGACAAAGCTTTCAAGTATGGAACACCATCATCAACTTCCATGGGTTATGGGTCAAACACCATGTCTTCCACTGAGATGGCCCATAGTTGGCTTCTTCCTTTACTTCGGGTCTTCGGACCTACAAACAACAAGGTTTCCGAGCCAAGGTTAGGGCTGGGTTTCACTGGAAGCCTCTCTCAAAGCCTCTCCTTGGTGTTTGTGAAGAACTCTTGCAAGATCTAAAGCTCCTCTTCTCTTGTTCATCTTCAGGTTAGTAAACTCTATGTTTCTCATTGATTTACTCTAGTACTGATCTAATCTCCTTGATGTGATTATGAAGAAGGTATTGCAACCTTGCAAACACCTCTTCTACAATCTCCTATGATGAGAATGAATCTCCATTCATTCCATTAATGCTATGATTTTCATACTCGATTCTTATCCATGATTATATGATTTCTTCATGAAGCCATGATCATTCTTCTAAGCTAATTTCTCTAGCATATTAAATCTGAAGTCGTGTTAGTATTCATCTCTGATCTATTACTAATGATCCTCTTGAGTGAATCCTTCATACTCCTTTGCATCTATGGTTGTTTTCATTGAAGATCATGTTTTTGATCAAATTAGAAAGTCAAGTTTTCAAAATAGAAAGTCATGGTTTTGATAATTGTTTTGTGTCTAATCTATGTTAGTTAGTCTTAGATTACTGTTCCTAAGATTCCTTTGAAATTTTGGAGTGTTTCGAATCCCGAAAGATGAGTTTCGAATCAAAATTTAGCTTTTGGCTTCAGGTACTATTCACCTAGTCGACTGGATCAATCAACCATCAGGGCTGCCAGGCATGGACAGCAATGATTTCTTCATCCGATTTGATCCGTTTGACCTTCGATCTTCTAGGGCTTTTTTCTAATGTGCATCTATGCTTGTCTAGGGTTTATTTGCTAGCTTTGGACTTAATCTCTTATTCCTCCGGAATATCTTCGAATCTATTTAAAGTAAAGACAGTTGTTTCCATATTAACATAGATTGCATAAATCTTAGTTTCTAATTTGGGAATTTCATAGATTCTCTACTGTTCTTATATTTTCTTAGTATGATGTTACTACTGTAAGTACTTCAAGTATAGTAATACCTTGTTCATGTATTTCTTTATTACTTGAATCATGTATGAATACTTATTCTTGTCATTTACATATTCGATTGATCATGTTTATATGTATCTTTCTATATGATGGGATATCGATTGTGTATGTTATGACTGAATTGGGATTGTGATTGATTAGGTATGATTTGGAATTGGGGAATGTCCTTTTGACATTTCTGTCCTTGAACATCAGTGGAAGTGGTATGAGACATTTCCGATGGTGCCCTTTGAGTCTTTCCCATATTATTGTATGTCATACCTAGGGCTTGTCTAGCGGTGTTTGGCTAGGATGTCCTTGTTATATCTGTGAAACCCGGCCCTAACCTTAACCTGGATACTTTTTGATTGTAGGTCCGAAGACCCGAAGTAGAAGTGAAAGTCAACTATGGGCCATATTGGTAGAAGATATAGTGTTCGACTCCGAACCTATGGAGATTGAAGATGATGCCCCATACTTGAAGACATCGTTGGATATAGAGAAGAGACTGCACCTTGATGAATAGAAGATTAGTTGATGACCTTAAAGCTTGGTGGGATATGATTTAAAGCCATTTTTCCATGCTAGGTATGTTATAGAATATGTGTTTAAAGTTTCGTTTGATTCCGAGTAGTGGAAGACCCTCAAATCCCTATTTTTGGCTTTGCTGTCAGCCTGGGTCGAGTGCTTGGGTCGACTAGCCAATGCTACCCAGCCAATCGACCCAGAGTTGCTGAACTCGAACAGAATCTTCTGTTTTGAGAATCTTGCTATATATACCCCATGACTTCGTGATTTTAGTATCCCTAGCCTCCATAACACTTAGAGAACGAAGGGAAACCATCTCCAAGCCTCCAAGAGTGAAAAAGAAGACCTAATCTTGCAATCTTGCAAACTCTCTCTCTTGTTCTTCAATTAAAGGTTAGTAATCTATTTTTTGTGTTAATGATTTATTCTTTCTATGATCACACTCATCTCTGAACTGAGATTATGATGAAGATGTTGCAACCTTGTAGTCATATCTTTACAATCTCTTTTCATTCTCTTGTACTATGATCATCTCATTCATTCTTGACATGATTCTTATGATTTCTTCTTAAACTATGATATTATTTCCTATTTTGATTCATTCTAGCATTATAGATGCTTCTCTATGATTATTCATACCTCTGATCTACTGTGTTCTTGTACTAGAATGAGATCTAATCATCTCTAGTTCATCTCTTTCATTCATAGCATGTTTCCAATGAAAACTATGATTTTTACCAAAATAGAAACTATGGTTCTAAATTAGTAAGTAATGTTTTAATGGTGGTTTGATGTCTAAATTATGATTTTTAGGCTTAGACTACTGTGTTAGACAATCCCTCCAAGTTTCGTCGCATTCCGATTTGTGTAGCATAGGTTTCGGATCAAGATTCCCTTTTTATTTTTGGATTTGCTCTTGGGCAGATTGCCTGGGTCGACTGGCCAATGCTACCCAACCAATCAACCCGCAACAGCAGAATCTGTTTTCTTCGTTCGATTTGATTCGATTCGATTCATGCTTATTCTTTTAGGACTACTTCCTAATGATTATGTGATGCTATTCTAGGGTTTATTTGCTAACTTTGGATTCATCCCCTTGTCCGTCTGGAATATTCTCGGATCTATTTAAGGTAAGGAAAGTTGTTACCATATTAACATAGATTTGCATAGATTTAGTTTCTAAATTAGGAATTACTTAGATTTGCTAATGTTATGTTAGTTTCTATTATGATATGAATGCTGCAAGTACATTAGAATCTTATTCCTTATTTACTTTATGTATTGGATTATGTATGATTACTTACTCATGTATGTTTTCTTATTTATTTAAGCTTGTCTTATTATACTCTTTCATATGATGAGATATTTGTCGTGGATGATATGACTGAATTATGATTGTGATTGCTTAGGTATGATTTGGGATTGGGGAATGTCCTTTTGACATTTCTGTCCTTGGACCTCATTGGGAGTAGTATGGGATATTTCCAATGTTGCCCTTTGACGCTTTCCTGGATTATTGGTTTTCATACCTAGGACTTGTCTAGCAGTGTTTGGCTAGGTTATACCATTGTTATATCAGACCCGAATCGGAAGGGTATTGAGACCGAACGACCCGTGGTAGCAATGGGGATTCATGGGTGCTCAAGACCGGTGAGTTATAGCCGTGAGGGGACATGAATCACATTGTGGGGACCATTTGTGGGTAGAGTTGCATATGGATAGACTTGGGCTCATGGGCGTTCAAGACCGGTAACCAACCCGTGAGAAGATATGAGAGCTTCCCGTTTACTATATGTGGATGACCTATAGGGTTGATGAGTCCATATTTGAGAGAGTCAGATACGCTGACTCTAGTGTGAAGGATACCGGAAAGGATCCCGAGAGGGGAGGAATGGACGTATCTGGATCTGAGTTGATGTAACTAAGTAGAAGACTTGTATTGGGCTAGGCTTTAGCTTGACATGCGCCAATACTTAGACCAAACGGTGATGTGAGAGAGAGGTGACTTGACCCCTAACCATGGATTGTCCAAGATGGATGAAGGACCCACTACCAATCGGCGTTGTGTGATGAGACATACCCAAAGAAGTATGGTGCTATGACTTAAAGCATGTCTGCCTATAGAGACCAGCATACATAGAGTTAGACTCATACATGCATTGTTGTCTCATATCATATCACTTATTGTTTTGTTAGTGATACTATGTTATTTATGCTATTATGGAATAACTTGCCTTGCTGAGTTTCTTTTGAAACTCACTCCTTTTTGTACAATATATTTTGTTAGACTATTCTAAAGGTTTTGATGGCTATGAAGAGCAATATGAGGAAGCGCAAGATGAAGAAGCGTACCATACGCAAAGTGTTGGCGATTACGAAGATTACTGTAAGGATCCCTCGAGTGGTCTCTCTTATTACCAGGATTAGCCCTACTGTGGAGTGGGAGTGTTTGAGCATCATCGATGAAGTCTACGTGTGAAACCCAGCCCTAACCCTGACCCGGAAACCCTGTTGTTTGTAGGTCCAGCAACCCGAAGTAAGGCAAGAAGTCAACTTTGGGCCATTTCAGTTGAAGACTTGATGGCTGGAGTGGAATCCTTGAGTATGGATGTCAGTGCCCTTGCTATGGAAACTGCACACTGATGAAGATTGGATTAGTTGATGGACTTGGAGTGCTCTTTGTATTGGTTTGAAGGCATTTCTACCTACTAGGTATGTCACTTTAGGTGTGTGCAAAATCCCTTGATGTTTGGACTTGATCTGAGCCTTCAATTCCCTATTTTGAAGTTGCTGTTCTGATTGGTCGACTGGACTAGTCGACCAATCAATCGACCAATTGATTCTGTTTTTGAAATTTGAATCGTGGCTACTCTATTTAAATCTAATCTCGGGAATACTCCGCCTCATCTGCCTCTTAAGCCTCTAGAAAGAGTTAGAACCCTAATCTAATCGTTTCCCTTGCATCCTTGGTTGATATCTCGCAAGAACTCAAGCAATCCTCATCCTCCTGCATCAAAGGTATGTGTATGATCTCTTTCCTCTCTATTTCTGATTTTTCTTTTCTTGAATCTGTTCTTGATTGAGATCAGGAAGATGATGCTGCATTCTTGCAACCATCTATTCCATGATCTCATCATGTTCCTTGAGATCCATGATCATCATCATGATCTCAACCCTTGCCAATTGAATCCTGGAAACCCTAACCCTTGAAACCCTAAGGCTGCGTTTGTTTGCAAAGGTGGGGTGGGAAAAAAAAACATGTGGGTCCCATGTGTAGTGGGGTGAGGGAGAAGGAAAGGAAAGGAAATGGTTTTGTGGAAAAGTGATAGGGGTGGGTCCCACTTTTTACTTTTCCCAACTTTCCCACAAAGTCCCACCAAATATGTGGGTTTTAAAATGGCATGGGGTGGGAAAGTTGGGCTGCCACATCAGCAGACAAGTTTCTTTGAATCAAGGAAACTTGTCTCCCACTTTCCCACCCCAAGCAACCAAACAATATACCATTTTGGGATTTAAGGGAAAAGTAAGAAATCTACTCTTTTCAAGAATTTTCCCACCCCTTTTTTCCCACCCCACCTTTATTCCAGCAAACAAACGCAGCCTAACCTTGTGTGGTCATCAGGGGAACCTTTTGGTAAAACCCCCATGTAAGGGAAACCTCATGGGTAATGTGGAGGTTGATCTAAACTCAATATTCTTTAATTCTTCTTGTTATAAGTGGCCTATCATCAATTCCCTCCCTCCTGTGATCTCAACCTTTTTCATGGGAATCAAAAAGGGTGAACCCTAATTTTTTGGGTAAGATCAAGAACCCCTATTTTGATAATGTTAGAAGACCCTCACTTTATTTTCTTTACTAGAATTGTAACCTATTAATTTTATTCCCTTACCCTTGATCATGTTATATTTTTCTGTCATAATCTATGTTTAACCTAATTAGGTTAACTTTCTGATTCCTGAGTTGTGACCTGGAAACTTGATTTGATTAATGGTTTGTTGTCCTCTATAGACTTAGATGTTTTCATTAAAGTTTCCCCCTTATTTTGTACCCTTTTGAACCACCAAATTCGGATTCATATTCTAAAAATTCTGATTTTTGTAGGCTACTGTCTTTGTTGGTCGACTCATTGGTCGACTGGGGCAGTAGACCAATCAATCGACCAATGGGTACATCAACCCCATTCTTGGTCTATTTTGATTGAATTGTAATCTTTCCTTCCATGTATCTTTCCTAACTCATAGTAAACACTTGTTTAAGACTCTTTTCTCAGGTTTAGTCAAGGTCTTACTTGATTCTCTAAGTTCCTTTGCGAATTAGAAGGTAAGGACAGTTATTCCTTAACTGCATAGATTACTTGTTCTCTGGTTTCTACTTTGTGAAACTATGAGATTACCTACTGTTGTTGTACTTTAATTCTGATCTCCTACTGTGAGAACAGTAGCACTTGTTTATATCATCTTTTTTATTATTCATGTTATATGAATTACTTATTACTACTTAATCTGATTTTGCTTTTACATTCTCTTTTATATGATGAACTACTGGTTGTGTATGTCATGAATGATCTGAGAATGTGTTTGATTAAGTTTGGTTTGGGATTGGGAGGTGTCCATTTGACACTTCTGTCCTTGGACATTATCGGAAATAGTATGGGATGTTTCCGAGGTTGCCCATCGACACTTTCCTGAATCATTGGTTGTCATACCTAGGAATGTCTAGCAGTGTTTGGCTAGGTTATACCCTTGTTATATCAGACCCGATTCGGAAGGGTATTAAGACCGAACGACCCGTGGCAGCAATGGGGATTCACGGGCGCTCAAGACCGGTAACCAACCCGTGAGAGGACGGGAATCACACTGTGGGGGCCATGTATTGGAGGGTTGCATATGGCTAGACTTGGGGTCATGGGCGCTCGAGACCGATGAGTATATCAGTGAGGGGACATGAGAGCTTCCCGTTTACCATATGTGGATAACCAATAGGGTTGATGAGTCCGTATTTGAGAGAGTCGGATACGCTGACTCTAGTGGAAAGGATATCGGAAAGGATCCCGAGAGGGGAGGAATGAAAGTATCTGGACTTGACTTGATGTAACTGACTAGATGACTTGCATTGGGCTAGGCTTTTCCCTGACATGCGCCGGTACTTATGCCAAATGGTTGTGAGAGAGTGTGTTGACTTAACCCCCTACCATGGTTTGTCCGAGAGGGATGCATGACCCATTACCAACCGGCTGCCCAAGATATCTTAAATGGTTGAGGGAACCCAAGATATCTTAAATGGTTGAGGGTGTGTGTGTGTGATTGAGACCTTCCCTAAGAAATATGGTGCTATGACTTAAAGCATGTTTGCCATAGAGACCAGCATACATAGAGTTTAGTTGCATACATACATTATCTGTCTCATATTGCATTGCATCTTGTTATGTTTTGCCACATGTTGTTTATGTTGTTATGGATTAACTTGCCTTACTGAGTTTCTTCGAAACTCATTCCTTTTGTACATTGTTAGACTATTCTACAGGTACTGAATTCTATGGCAAACAGTTCGATGAAGCGCAAGCCAATGAAGCGTACTACACGCAAGGTGTTGGCAACCATCAAGATTACTTTGATGATCCCTCAGTTGATCAAGATGCGTACTACGATTAAAGACAACGTATACGTGGAACGTCTCAAATGGATTGATGAAGTCCACTACTTTGAAGACGTTATTTATAGAATTGAAAACCCTGATGTTAGAATTTTATCTTAGTTCCATTGTTTTAGATATTATTTCTTTTAGACTTACATTCTGCGTTCCGCTGTATTTTGTGGAGTGAGTTTCCGCCTCACTCTACTTCTTTTGATGTGACTACATCTGGTATCATTTTGCACTCTGATTATATTGATTATTCATTTATTGGCTTTAATCTTTTGTTATACTATTTAAACCCTGATTATTTCCTATTTATGATTATGTAAATGTATATGTGGGAGGATGATTTCCTCATTACTTGATCTTCAGGGCTGTTGATCACACTCTCGGGTATGCCAGTTAGGGTATCGGCTGGGAGGATGTGACACTACGTTTATGAGGACATCCTTTATAAAGTAGAAAAGACTCTAGTTTAGTTAGATTATATCTTTCTTTCCTGTTTTTAGAATCGGTTGTAATCCCATTTGATTTTCGAACTACATTCAGTTGTACTCGTAGAGTGAGATTCTGCCTCACTCTACTTTTGATTTATATATCTGTTGGTATCTTTTCCGCACTCTGATGATTATCTCGTTACTTATCTATATTCATTTGAATAATATTATTAACATTGATTTAGTCTTGTTCTTGATTATATTGTTGTGAATGTGGGAGGATGATTTCACTAACTACTGGATCTTGTGGACTGTGGATCACACACTCGGGTATGCCAGATAGGGTACTGGCTGGGTGGATGTGACAATATCAGACCCGATTTGGAAGGGTATTGAGACCGAGTAACCCGTGGTAGCAATGTGGGTTTGTGGGTGCTCAAGACAAGTAACCAACCCGTGAGAGGACATGGATCACATCGTGGGGGCCATTCATTGGTAGGGTTGCATCTATTATACTTGGGCTTATGGGCACTCAAGACCGGTAACCAACCCGTGAGAGGACATGAGAGATTCTCGTCTATTATTTGTGGATGACCAATAGGGTTGATGAGTCCATAGTCCTAGTTGGTTGTAGCCATAGGATACACTGACTCTAGTGAGAAGGATACCGGAAATGATCTCCCGGGGTGAGGAATGGAAGTATCTAACTCTGACTTGATATAATCAAGTAGATGACTTGCATTTGGCTAGGCTTTACCTTGACATACGCCAATACTTAGACCAATGGTGATGTGAGAGAGAGGTGACCTAAACCCCAGCCATGGAATGTCTCGAGGGATGCAGGACCCAATTACCATCGAAGAACCCAAGATACCAGAATGGTTGAGAGAGAGTGATTTGAGACCTACCCAAAGAAGTATGGTGTTATGACTTAAAGCATGTCTGCCAATAGAGACCAGCATACATAGAGTTAGAATCATACATGCATTGTCTATTTCATATCATATTGCATTTTCTATGTTCTGCTATCATTTTATTTATGTTGTTATGGAATAACTTGCCTTGCTGAGTTCTTTTGAACTCACTCCTTTTTGAAAATATCTTTGTTAGACTATTTTGCAGGTACTGACAAGTATGATGGCCAGTACTATGAAGCGCAAGTCGATGATGCATACTACTCTTAAGGTGCTAGCTGTTACGAACACTACGGTGAAGATCCCTTGTGTGATCATGCTGCGTACTAGGATTAGCCCTATTTTGGAATGGAAGCAGCCGTGTTTAGTTTCTCTAGTTTATGTTTATGAAGACATTGTTTATAAGATGGAGGAGACCTTAGTTTAGTTTGATTATTTATTTTCTTTCCTTTCTTTTGGGAATCAATTGTAATCTTTTCCTTTTAGTTTCGAGTTACATTTTCACTGTAGTTGTGGAGTGATTTTCCGCACACTCTACATTTTGATTATTATATTGGTATCATTTCTTTCCACAGTCTGATTATGTTGTCATCCTCTATTCTCATCTTGATCTCATTGTTTATATAATGTTACATTGATTACATCTTGTTCATGATTATGTTATTGTATATGTGGGAGCATGATTTCCTCAATACTTGGTCTTCGGGGCTTGATCACACACTCGGGTATGCCAGGTAGAGTACCGGCTAGGTGGATGTGACAAGAAGAGCTTGGAGTTTGGTGAAATTCTTGCACATGAGGTAGTGCCGAAGTGCCAATCACAAGGATAATCGTGTGTTGAGGTAGGAGGACTCTAAAAACCCTATTTGCAACTATTCTTTCTTGGTATTTATGACAGTTGTTTGCAATAATAATGAGAATGGTGGGAGTTGGTATGAATTGAATGCTTATTCTTGCTCCCCATTATGTTTCCCAACCCCATTAAGCGATGAATCACGTTATCCCTTCATTTTGAGACCGATTCATCCTCTTTGAGATGCCCATGGCGGCTCATTGAGAACCAAATTGGGCCTTTTTGATTCGAGACTAATTAGGATGACTAGAGTTGGGACATACTATTGTTCCATTAAAATCCCAAAAATCCCCAAGTGATTTGGTTTTGAAATGACCTCGAAATTGACCATTTTGATTGTAGCCAGTGGGGGGTGGCCGATTGGCCTCTGTGAGCTTGACTCTTTGCCCCCTATTAGGGAGCACAAGTTGGGCTCATTTGATGCTTAGTTTGATTCCAACTTAAACCTAACTTAGTCCTTATGTTTCTGGGGTTCTTATGGATTGTTTGCACTCTTAAATATGTGGATTTCTTGGACATTGGAGATCATTCTTGTCATTAATAGGGGAGGAATACATTATCATGTTGACTTGATTATATTCCTGGTTATTACAAATGTCACATCCACCCAGCCGGTATCCTATCTGGCATACCCAGGAATGTGATCCACAGTCCAAGGATCAAGGATCGAGGGACCATGCCTCCCACACACGCGATAACACAATCATGAACAATAATAATCAAGGTAAAAGCAACTAATAATAGATATCATGAATAAGATAAGATTCAATAAATCAGAGTGCAGAAAACAAATAATGTCGATGTATAAGTGAAATCATGAAGATGAGAGAATAAGTGATAATCACTCTCTCAAAGCAGCGGAAAAGTAGCAATAATCTAGTTAATTACAATCCCATGTTTTAACAAGTAATCCAGAGAAAGTTAATTACATATCCAATTGTTCCATAATAAATCAGGGAAATGGGGCACTAGACTAGGGTTTCTTCTATCCTAATAATTGTCTCCTCATAGGTGTGGATGAAGTAAGTCCAGCTCTGCCGCTCCCGCACTATCGTGGGGCTAACCTTGGTACGAAGAGTAATCCTCTTCGGCACCAAAACTCTGATCTTCACTGAAGCTACCACCCGGAGGGTAGTATGCGGGATCAAAGTCCATCTCGAAGAAGGCGCCATCAGAATCTTTGGTACCTGTAGGATAATCTAAAAACATTGTACAAAAGGAATGAGTTTGAAGAACTCAGCATGGTAGTTATTCCATAATTTAAAATCATACATATACAAAACATAACATAATGCAATGTGATATGAAACATATGATGCAAGTATGGTTCTAACTCTATGAATGCCGGTCTCTAAGGTAGACATGCTTTAAGTCATAGCACCATACTTCTTTGGGTTGTTAGTCACTCTCCCTCAACCCATTTCGTGTCTTGGGAATGCTGTGGTAATTGGGTAAAGTCCTCTCAAACCATGGTAGGGGAATCGGTCACCGCTCTCTCACATCACCATTTGGTATAAGTACTGGCGCATGCCATGGTAAAGCCTAGCCCAATGCAAGTCATCTACTCAGTTGTATCAAGTCAGATCCAGATAAGTCCATTCCTCGCCCCTGGCAATCCTTTCCGGTATCCTTCACACTAGAGTCAGCGTAATCCCAGATGACGAACTCATCAACCCTATTGGTCATCCACAAATAGTAAACGGGAAGGTCTCACGTCCTCTCACGGATTGGTTACTGGTCTTGAGCACCCGTGAGCCCAAGTCTAGCTATTTGCAACCCTACCAATAAATGGCCCCTTTCGGATATCCATAGCATGGTTTATGTCCCCTACCGGATTGGTTACCGGCCTAGAGCACCCATCAAATCATACACTACCACGGGTCGTTCGGTCTCAATGCCCTTCCGATTTGGGTCTGACACGACAAGGACAACCCTAGCCACACAACTAGACAATCCTATGTATGTCATCCAATAACCTGAGAAAGTGTCGATAGGCACCTTCGGAGAACATCCCATACTATTCCCTCCGATGCCCAAGGACAGAAGTGTTAATAGGACACTCCCCAATCCCAAGTTATACGTAGGCAATCACATATTCAAGTTCATCCTTTCTCATGCATTCAATACATCTTCACGATAAAAGTTAAATCATAATATTGAAATGATTCATCATAGACACAAGTAATCAAGAATAATAAATTAATATGACAAGAGTATATGAATCGCAATACTACTGTCGTAAAACATGTATAACAGTCTTATAATAATTAAAATAATCAAGAGACTATGTTCTTTAAGTATAAGCACAAATCATAAGTTTATGGCCTATATGTTTATGGAGATAACCATCCTTACCTTAGGTTGAGTTGATGATGAATTGAGAATTAACAAGGAATGGTCCAAAAGAAATGTTAAGACCCTAAACAAACATCAATAATAAGTTAGAGAAGAAATCGGGAAGATCGGATGTTAAACGGGTCAAAACTGGCTAAGGTTGCTGTCAGCAACAACTTTGGTCGATGGTCTTTGGTCGATGGCATCGACCAAGGAGGATCGACCAAAACTTCTTCGGGATAGAATAGTGGATCTTGGGGGTTTTGATCCGAAATTGGTTTTCCGGGGTTCGGATCGATCCAGAACTTGGAGAAATGTTTAAGAACAGTATAAGGGCACTACAAATCAAGGAACTAACATAATCCAATGGTCCAAATAGAAAGCCCCAAATTGAGCTACCAAGTTCAAGAGACAAGCATCATAGCATGGATTGAAATTGGTTGCATTGACATTGAAAAGGCAAGCATTAGCTAAGGGAACTTATAGAAATTCAAATTCGAATCATATGCTAGTGATAAACATGTACATAGCATACCATACAACTCAGTTTTGTACAAAAGGCATGATGTTAAGAGGAAAATCAAGGAATACATATGCTAGGCTTGAGATGGGGGCATAGCATCAATAGATAGCTAAGAGGATCATAGGTTAAGCAAGGGTGGACACTTGGAGTGATGGTTGCAAGGTTGCAGCACCATCTCCAAGGTCTCAATAGCAAAAGAGGGAAAGAAAAGAATAGAAAAAGATAGAATAGAGAGTGGAATGATGAATCATACCTTGTAGTTGTAGATGGAGACAAGAAACAATGATTAACAATGAGTTTTGGTGGAGTATCCTTCACATATGCCTAGGAGTTGCTTTGGGAAGCTCCCCCCACGTTCTCAGGAGTGAAAATGATTGCAATAGGGCTCAAAACATGAGGCTAGTATAAATAGAATAGAAAATATTCCAAAGAATCATTAACTTGGCTGACTGGGAAACTTTGGTTGATAGTCCTTGGTCGATGGCATCGACCAAAGAGGATTGACCAAAATATTTATCAGCAGAAAAACAGGTATAGTTCAGCAACTTCAGGCAGGGATTTGGAGGGCTATACAAGGTCAAATTGAATGGGGTTTTCTTCTACAATTCAATCAAGAAGTCTAGTTTCGGGGAATACCTTCGGATTGTGCACTGGAGGTCATTAGGTACTTCAACTAAATCATTCTTCTTCGATGCGTAGACTTTCCTTAAACACCGACAATGTACTCAAGCAAGGGGTATCATCGTCAATGTCCATGGGCTCGGTCTCCGACTCAAAATTATCAATCAAAAGGGTCCATAAGTCTCTTCTACCACCACTTCGGGTCTTCGGACCTAAATACAACAGTGGATCTGGGTTAGGGTCAGGGTTAGAATAGGGCTGGATATTACAACAAATGCCAAATACTTTCCTATGAACTGCATGAGACTTTGCACGAATAAAAAGTACATGGTTAGTAAGTGTTAAATGTATTGGATAGTAAACCTTGATGAGTGAAACTACCGTTTCAGCAAGGGTATTGAAGCTGAGTGACCCATGATGGCAGTGGCTAGGTCCTATGAGCATCACATAGGCTCACTGGTATCATGTAATGGTAGGGTTGGGCTCATGGGGCATCCAAAAGATGGCTTGAGTGCCGTGAAGAGACACGAGAGGCATCTGCCCTAGCATATGTGGACAACCATAGGGTTAAGGAATGGTAGTCCAAAAGACGATTTGAGTGCCATGAGGAATAGCATTCCTAGGTGGAGAAGGATACTAGACCAAAAGGACACTAGGCATGAGGGATGGTATCTAGACCACATGTAGCACGAGATGTAGTTGACCTTGCATTGGGCTAGACTTATCCCTGGCACACACCAGTTCTCAGACCAAATGGTGTTGGTGAGAGAGTGGTGAACTAATCCCTAGCAATAGTGAGATGTGACCTAAACCCAATGTTGCGATTTCCCAAAAGACGGCTTGAGTATTGTGGGGGAGAGTGATGGAGGCTGGTTTTGTAGCTTAATGCATGTCTACCATAGAGACTACATTTATTAGAGTCTAGGAACATACTTGCATATTCATTTATTATCTATCATATTATATTGCATATCTATGTGTGTGATGGATGCGCGATGTATGATTATGTTGACCTCAATGAGTTCTATGGAACTCATTCCTCTCTATATATTTTCTCTTAGATTCTATTACAGGTTATGTGGACCCCATATATTTGGAGAGTTTCACCGCCAGCAGAGTTCTACGAGGGACCGTTAGGAGAGGACATCGAGGTGCACGGGGAGTTGTGTGCCTACTCAGACTATGCTTATAGAGTCCATCCATTCTGAGGCTTTGAAGACTTCTTATGAGAAAATAGTTGTCTCAGTCACGATTAGTTACATTCTTTTTATTTAGTTGTTAGGAAAGGGCGCCACTTAAGACTTTGATAACAATACTTAGACTTCCGCTATAGTAACTCCTTCCTCCTTTTTAACTCTGATTTTGATTAACTTTGATTATTACCATGAAGATGACTGTAATAACTTAATGATTTGCTATCTTTTATTTTGTTGCTCTTGAATTATGCTATATTGTGTTATGTGATTATGGATTGGTCATGAACCTACATCTTGTAGTGTATCACCCCATGGGTATTCAGGTATGTCCGGAACTGGCTAGTTGAGGTGTGATACCAACCAGCTCGAATTAACCTTGTGGTCATCCACATACAAATGGGCTAGGTCACATCCTATGGTTCCAACCAACTTGGACTATGCCTTCCTTATCCATATGCAACACATGGTCTGTTGTGTCCCCTCACCTACTACAATAGGTTATTGGGTGACCACACCCAGCCCCACTGTCATGGGTCACTCGGTTTCAATACCCCTACTGAAAGGGTGATGGCATGATATGGCGATGCATCTAGACACATAGATAGTATGCACATAAAGAATCTAAATGCAATGTAAGGTACCAGGAGCAATGGGCGAACCCACAACTCGAGGTAGAATATACATGTACACTGACATTCTCCTATTCTCATCATATCCCTATCATCATAATTGTAATTGAAAGTAAATAACAATAAGAAAAAATATATAAACTCATGTTGCTACTCATGTGTGCATGCCCTATAACAAAGTCACACAATCACACACGAGCATAATGTAAATGAATAGAACGTGAATTTAAACACATGATCATATAAGATTGTCTCCCTCACCTGACATAGTGTTAGTACTCTTGAAGAGAACCAAGAATGTGAGCAATTAGAAAGCCAAAAGATCACCCCAAGACTTAGCAAAATTATGTAGGATAGTTTAATTACAATTTGGAACAAAACATACAAGGACTAGACATCGAAAGATGTCAACCAATCGGACTCGAGGAGGGCCGGTCGGCCAAGCCTACCAAGACCGGTTGACCACCCACTAGACCCCAATCAAAAAATGACCTCTCTTGCTCTAATCCAAAATCCAATCTTTTGGGGACTTTTAGGACTTCAAAAGAACACCAAAAATGTCCCCAAAACACCTTCTAGACAATCAAACAAGTCTCCAACTCAAAAGCCCCAAATTGGTTAATGAAGAGTTGCATGTGGGCATCTTAAAGAGGTCGATTGGTCTCAATTGGGTGAAATGAAACCAATCAACACACAAAAGGGCTAGGAAACATGCCATGAGGCTTCAACAACTCATCAAAAACTTTCAATAGCTCATCTACCAACATTCTCCATCATAAATGTCAACCACCAACTTAAATAACTTGGAAAAAATGATGGAAGAGGATCTCCTTACCACCACACGCGAGTATCTCTGCAATCCATGCTTCGGCACGCCTCAATCCTCAATGATTTGACCAAACACCACTCCTTTCTCTCCTTCCAAGCTCTCATCCTCTAAAGAGCATAAACAATTCATTCATGAGTCAAAAGAACAATAAAATAGGGTTTCAAGAGCTAAAAACCCGAAAATACTCTTTTCTGGGTAGGGGTGGTCAGTCAGTTTGATCAACCACCCCTATATCTTCTTCATTTGAAAGCGGTATTTGGAAGGCTTCGGAGGGTAGACATCTCTAATCATGCTTGACTCAATGGTATAGTTTACCTTGGCATGGGGGTCTTCTTGCCTTGGTTTTCATGCATGCATAAAAGCCTTTTTAACTCATCCAGGTGGACTTTCTCTCTCATTTTGAAATCCAAAATGGTGGTCTGGTCATCTCCTTCACTATCCATGTCCATGGGTTCAACTTCTGGACCCACGACCTAAACTTTGATGGCTCACAACTATCTTCTACTAGTACTCTAGGTTCGTGGATCTAAAATAAAGGTTTATCAAGTTAGGATTCTAGGGGATTTCACACTATGAGTCACTAAAGTCATCAAGCTCTTGCACACATAAAGTCATTGCCAGTCAGAGTCTAGCTAGCAATGCTTCAGACTCGGCTTCATTGTTAGTGGCTAGGAACCCAAACTGTAATGCATATCGAACTGTGAATCCTCTTAGACTTTTTAGAAGTATACTTGCTCCTCTTCCTGACCGGCTACTTGAGCCATCTAAAAAAAAATCCATTGGTTGGAGCCCCAACAATCATCTTTCTCAATATGTTGATGTTGTCTCGACCAAAAAATCTACCTGAATTTGTACTTTAATTACTATTTGGGATATGAACTCTACTTGATGTTCACTAAGCTTGACCTCCAAGACAACTATCCTCTTGGCCAAATTTGGCCTATGTAATATCTTCTTCAGAGGGAAATTAGTCAAGACTTCACTCGAGTGCACCTGGTAGCTTTCTTGCTGCAATCATCAATGCAATACTAGCTTCTTGACCTCTGGGTACCTGGTCTCAGCACCAAGTAAGACATGGCTAGTATAGTATACAGTGAACTACTTAATACCTTCCTCCCAAACAAGGATCACGCTCACCAACGAGGGCAAGGTTGCCAAGTATAATTGTAATTTTTCTCCTTTCTCTAGTCGGGACAGTACTGGTGGTATGCCTAGTTTTTTCTTCAACTCTTCGAATGTTGTTTAACACTCCTCGGTCCATTGGGCCTCTTTGCCTCCTAAGTTTTTCAAGTCTTTGAAGACATTGCTCCTTAAACTTTGCAATGAACCATTTCGATGCTACTATCCAACCGGGTAATGTATTGGACTTCCCGAACAATCTTTGGGGGTTGCATGTCTATTAGTGCTTGTATCTTCTTGGGATTCACCTTGATCCCTTTTATGAAACCATAAAGTCAAGAACTTGCCAGATGATACCCTAAAGGCACATTTCTCTGATTCAACTGTATCTGGTACTTTCTTGGCACTCCGAACACCTTTGACAAGTCTTCTATGTGCTTTCTCCAAACGAGGCTCTTGAATAACATGTCATCAACATACACCACCATATTCTTCCCCATCTGATCTATGAAGATCTTATTTACGGTCCTCTGGTAGGTTGCTTCAGCATCTTTAGCCCGAACGGCATGACTTTTTAGTAAAAACTCTCTATGCTTGTCATGAGTATGATGTGTCTGTATCAGTATCTAGTTGTAACCTGAGTAGGTGTCCATAGAGCTTAATGTCTCGAACCCAGCTGTGGCATCGATCAATAGGTCTATTCGAGGAAGTGAGTAGCAATCCTTCAGACAAACCTTATTCAGTCCATATAATCTACACATTCACCATTTCCCATTCGCTTTCTTAACCATCACTACATTTGCCAACCAAGATGGGCATTCGATCGGCTTTATGAATCCCAACTACTCTAGCTTTACAACTTTGGTTCTGATGGCTTCATGCTTCTCCATGGAGAAGTTTCTCCTTCTCTGGACCACTGGCCTTGCCTTGAGTCAATCTATAGTCTGTGATCCGCCATGCTCCGGTCAATCACAGGCATATCCTTTGCTGACCATACAAAGACATCCATGTTTTCCCTTGGAAACTCGGTGTTAAAGTAACCTAGAGGGGGTGAATAGGTTGAAACTAGTGGATTAGCCTAATTTCATAAATTAATTGTACATATACGATTAGGTAAGAAAATTTAAATGTAATTGAGAAAATGAAGATAAACTTAGGCAAATTTGCAAACACACAAATCACAACACAAGGATTTTATAATGGTTTGACTTTCCAAGTTTACATCCACTCCTCTCTTGGCCTCTAGAGAGATCTCCACTAGTGATTCCCTTTCAATATAGTGGGTAGAAAATCAAAACCTTAAAATATTTGTTATGAGGCAAGAGCACCTTTTTACAATCTTTGTTCACAGGCAACCAATTCTAATCTACCTAGATTAGAATTGAAAAGAACTAATTACAAGAGTATGTTTAGAGATTACCTAACAATGGCTATGACACTTTACCCCTTGTGTGTGGGTGATACAATGAGAAAGAATGCTCAAGTTGAATGTATGCACCACAAAGAAATTCCCCCACAAAGCGTTTTACCACCATAGCCTTGCTCCTACAAGCTTGCTTATCTTCCTTAGAATGTACTTGAAGGGATGGGTATGGATGCGACACAAGAACACAAATTGATCATCAAGAAATTGAGAGCTTGAGAGTGAGTATAGTGTGTGTGGTTAAAATGTGCAAAGTAAGAGCTCTTAAATGGGGTGAGTTGGTCTTATATAGATGGCCTTCAAGTGCCTTAGCCCAGCCCCCCTCCCCAGGATAGATTTAACAATCATATTATAACTGAGACGGTGCATTGTCTTGGAATATAACCATTGAAAAAGTAGCCATTGGACTTAAGTAATTCAAACGGTTCACCTTCTCATTCAAGCGGTGCATTGTGTCACGTCTGCCCTGTCACGCCCTCCCAGCCGGTACCCTATCTGGCATACCCGAGAGTGTGATCCACAGCCCGAAGATCAGGTATCGAGTGATCAACCTCCCACATAAACAATAACATAATCATGAACAATCATAATAAAAGTGCTGAAGATAAACCATAGATCCAATAAGGAAAGAATGAATCATATATAAATCAGAATAATAGATATAATCAGAGTATCAAACAGTTAAGTAAAGTGAAGCAAAAATCCCACTTTACATCCAGCGGAAAAGTAGCTCTAAAAGAATAAACTAGACAAAACCTAATCCCAGTAACAAGTACATTGGGTAACTAAGTTATTCTCCACTTTATAGACAACATCCTTGTAAGTGTAAATCTCATAAATAGCACAAGGACGCTTCCACTCAATGGTCGGACTAAGCATCGTACGGAGCATAACCACTCGCGGGATCTTCAGAGTAATTGTGGTAACCGCAATCACCTTCCTGGAGATATGCCTCTTCGCCTTGCGCTTCTTCATAGGGACCGTCATAGTACTCAGCACTTGCAGGATAGTCTAACAACATTGTACAATAAAGGAATGAGTTTCGAAGAAACTCGGTAAAGGCGATTAAAAATCCATAATAACATAAATGGCGGGATTCCGGGAACAAACATAAATGCAATATGACATGAGACAAACAATGAATGAATGAATCTAACTCTATGTATGCTGGTCTCTATTGGCAGACATGCTTTAAGTCATAGCACCGTACTTCTTTAGGAAAGTCCACTCACATCCTCAACCATTTAAGATATCTTGGATTCTCTCACGGATCATTTCACCGGTCTTGAGCAGCCGATTGGTAATGGGTCCTTCATCCCTCGGGACAAACCTTGGCGGGGGGTTAAGTCAACACACTCTCTCACAACCATTTGGTATAAGTGCTGGCGCATGTCGGGGTAAAACCTAGCCAAATGCAAGTCTTCTACTTGGTTACATCAAGTCGGATCCAGATACTTCCATTCCTCGTCCACGACGATCCTTTTCGGTATCCTTCACACTAGAGTCAACGTATCCTATGGCACCGACCAACTCGGACTACGGACTCATCAACCCTATTGATCATCCACATATGGTAAACGGGAAGCTCTCACGTCCTCTCACGGGTTGGTTACCGATCTTAAGCGCCCGTGAGCCCAAGTCTAACCATATGCAACCCTACCAATAAATGGCCCCCACAATGTGATTCCTGTCCTCTCACGGGTTGGTTACCGGTCTTGAGCGCCCATGAATCCCCATTGCTACCACGGGTCGTTCGGTCTCAATACCCTTCCGATTAGGGTCGACATAACAGGACATCCTAGCCAAACACTACTAGACAATCCTAGATATGTCATCCAACAGTTTAGGAAGGTGTCCGGAGGGCATCTCCGGGAAACATCCCATAATATTCCCGTAGTAGTCCAAGGACGGAAGTGTCGAAAGGACACCTCTCCTTTCCAAACCATACGTAAGCATACATGCATCAATTCATATCATCACATATATGGTAACTTCATATATGGAAAGAAATCGGTAATTACAATCACTTGTATAACATTGGTAAGTAAATCATACATGAATCAATTTAATATGAATAAGTAATGCTACTGTAATCAAAGTTATGCAACAGTAGTATATCATTGTAAGAATCTAATTTAGGAAACATATTAATGATATTCAAATATAGAAACTAGATTCATGCTATCTATGTAATTAAGGAAATAACCATCCTTACCTTTTATAACTCGCAAAGGGATCCTAAGAAATCAAGTAAGATCTTGGCAAACTTGAGAAGAAGGTCCTAAACAAGTATATACAACATATTAGGAAAGATCCCTAATGAGAAAAGATATCAAAACATCCGAAACAGACCAAATCCGGAGTTGCTTTGTACTCATTGGTCGAGTGGATTGGTCGAGTGGTCGATCGACCAATCGGTCGACCAATGCAGACAGTAGCCTATAAAATCAGAGTTTTAAGATATGAAATCCGAATTTGGTGGTTCAAAAGGGTACTAATCAAGGGGTAGACTACATCAGTAGTATTCTAACAAATAGGGGACCTCAAAACACCAATCAAATCAAGATATCAAGATCCAAATTAGGAAACAAAAAGTTACCATAATTAACTCAAACATGGATCTTGATGAATTTGAAATAGAAAACAAAGACAAGAACAATAGGAGGATGGATCATTGCTTTCGGTAATGAAAACATGAAAACATACATAGGTCTTCATGGAATAAGGCTTAGAAGCATAAATCTAAATAAGGAAATAAAACCTACCATATATGTAACTATCATGCATCATGAAGAACACATAGTATGGTAGAAGAGAACATCTAGAAATCTATAGATTATGGATCATGGAAAGAAAACACAGTAATTACTACTAACATGATCAATCAAAGATGATCCAAAGAGATCAGAATTCAGATTAGAAGTTTAACAGAGATTAAATCATGGTTTGATCATGAATCCTTCAAAAGCTTGCAATGATCATGGTTAAGATCATTGTTCTAGCCTTAAATCCTTAGGATGATCATGAGAACATGTTCAGAGATGTTTGCAACAGAGAATGCAGCATCTCTTCTACTGTCTCAACTCAAAAAGGAAAGAAAAACAAAGATGGAGGAGAAGAAGAGAGAGTAGACATACCTTTTGATGCAAAAAGAAGAGTTCCGACGAAGATCCGTCAAGAAAACACCAAGGATGCAAGAGAGATGACTTGCAGAGGTCTTTGGTTCGTTCCAGAGGGTTTGGAGGCAGCAAATACGAAGTGGACTCGAGGTTGGACTTAAATAGAGCAAGAACAACCTAATTGCCAAAGAGAGCACTCATTGGTCGAGTGGATTGGTCGACTGGCCAGCGATCGACCAATCGGTCGACCAATCTTGACAACAAGGCCAAAACGAGGGAATTGAAGGTCCAGATCAAATCCAATCCTAAAGGGGTTTTGCACACAAGTCAAGTGACTTACCTAATAGGTAGAAATGCCTTCAAACCAAGATAGAGAGCACTCCAAGTCCATCAACTAATTAGATCTTCATCAGGATTCAGTTTCCATAAATAGAACCTCATCATCAACTTTCATGGATTCAAAGCCAGACACCAAGTCCTCTACTGGGATGGCCCAAAGCTGACTTCTTACTTTACTTCGGGTCATCGGACCTACAAATAACAAGGTTTCCGGGTCAAGGTTAGGGCTGGGTTTTACATCAAACAGACCAATCTGTCCGACCTTCTGTGATGCATTCCTTTTCTCGAAGTGCACCATTTGAGTTTAAACGGTGCACCGTTACCAGACGGTGCACCTTCTCATTTAGGTGGTGCACCGACTAGAACAACATATGTGGGGGGTTGTCCTCCTAGCCAACCCTAATTGCACACATAAACTCCCAACATATCCCAGGTCATTCTAATGCACATGATTCCATTATTTAGATGCAATTACAAGTTTGAATGCACATGAGTTTGTCCTAGGGTCTATGTGTACTAAGTCTTCATGTTGAGCTTCATTTGATCTTCATTCTTACCCTTTAAGTCTTCTTATACTCCATGCTCAATTGACTTAGTCTTCATATTCATGGTGACTCCATTCTTCACTTGGGCTTGGATATCTCCTTTAATCTAAAGTCTATACAACTCAAAGCACACATTAGTACCTTGTGTTTGTTATCATCAAAACCAATGGAGGTTGAGGTGGCATTTATGTGGCAATGCTGACATGACATTTCCTTAACACTCGATTAATACCTTTTTGAAATACGAGGATTGTTACAAACCGATGAAGGTTCCTTTACTCAGTTCTTCAAAGATTAATCTTACTCACTCAAGCTTTTCCACTGGCTCGGCACTTTGCATGGTCTCCTCTTCTTGGTCATCTCAAACTTCTATGGTCATCGTTGCCACTGATGCGGGGCCACTTTCATTCTTCCTCGTATAATTCAGATAACATTGGTGTGATGACTTTGGATTGGATAGAGCCTCACCTACCCCATTCTTAGTTGGGAAGTTGATTTTAATGTGCTTGATTCATACAACCGCTCCTAGCAGGGTGAGCATTGGCCTTCCAATGATTATATTATAAGTTGTCAAATCCTGAATAACCATGAAAATTGATCTCACCATTGTATCTCAGGGGTAGGTACCGATTGTAAGATCTAGTTGTATTGTCCCTTATGCCATAGCCGAGGATCCAGCAAATCCATATAGGTGACTCGAGCAAGGGGAAAGTAGATCATCCTCTAGCTTCAGTCTCTGACATGCTTTATATGAAAGGAGATCTAGTGAGGAGCATGTATCCAATACACGATGTGCCTCCTGATTGGCCAACTCCACTTTTATGACAATGGCATCATTGTAGGGTGTTTAAATTCCATTCAGATCTTCATCTATGAATATTATGGGTTCAAGATAGTGCTCATGCTTTTTTTTTCTTACTTACTTCAGCCGCACCAACGAACCTTGACTTCGCCTTCATCTTCCAAATGGATTTAAGAGTCCATCCCCCGAAAATGGTATAGATTGGACTGATCCCTATCTCCTCTCATCCCTTTTTGAAAGCAGGTTGTTCATTCCTCCCATCTTTGCTCCTCAAGTGTTCTCTCTTTCTTTCTTCAGTCAACTATCTTCCTCAGCTACTCCCTGAACCTTTTACATATCTTATGAGATGTCCTTGGGATATCAACCTCTCGACCTCAACTTTCAAATTCCTACAATCATCTGTATAGTGTCCGTAGTCTTTATGGAACCTGCAATACTTATTGATATTCCTTTCTTTGGGCTTCGAGATCACCTTAGTTGGTCACTTGAGGAGGTCTCGATTTAATTTGCATTAAAATCTCAGACCTCTTCACATTTAAAGGAGTGTAATCTTCTTGATTTGGCGATTTGTTTCTCCAGTTTGATTGACCTTTTCTGCCTTAGTTGGCCACCTTAGACTTAAAGCTTTGAGCTTGGTCAACAGTCTTTTGCTCTTTGTTCGCCACCTTTGCCTCTCCCCATCAAGCCTCAATTATGTTAGAGACTTTGGCTTTCTTTTGGCACTTCCGAAAGAGCTCAACATATGTTTCAGCTTGTCTTGTAGGAGGGATTCTATGGGGCCATATTTGTGACTTGCTCATCCAAGTTCTCGGTCTCCATTGAGACTTTATTGAATTGTTGTAGGAAATCTCTAATTGATTCATTCTTCTCCTCCATGATAGTAAACACTTAGTCATGATTCCACTCTGGAACTGACCGACGAACATCCTCTTGAGTTCATCAAAGGTGGGTTATCAAGCCAGAGGGAGGGTTTAAGAACCACTTCTATGTTGCACCCTATAGGGACTAAGGAAACACCCGATAGAGTATTTGTCACACCCCACACGATGGTATCGGATTCCACCCCAACAACCCGTGGGTGTCATCCACAGCCTTAAAATCTCAATTACACTAAACATAATAAATAAGGCACACAATTCAATAATCAAGAGGAAAATGAACAGTTCAATAATTAATAAAGGAATAAAGGTTCCAAAATCCCAAGAATGAATACTGAATGAATCAAATAAGAATGTATAAGCAAATGCAAAATAAAAAAATGTCTGATTATGGTTTACAATTATCTTTCAGCATTTTATTGTATTTCTCTTCAAATTTTTATATGGAAGGAGCCATAAGACCCTCCTTCATCCCTTTATCCCAACGACAATCAAGTAGAGCTCTATTCTTGTCAATGGGCGCCATAGGAGCACTCCATGCATCCACAAGAAGCTTCATGCTCATTGTAACCAGTTTCCACTAAAGTCTCTAGTATCTTTTCAGTGGGGTTCTCCCATAGATACGAGGTTTCTTTTGTTTTTGCATAACCATCTAAGAAAGAAAATAAGAAATCACAAGGAATGAGTTTTAACGAACTCAGTAAGGCAACAATTACATTCATATTCCTCACATATGATTAAAAAAATGAAAAGATGAAATGCTATGTCATAAATGCATCTAGGAATTCTAACTTTGAAAGTCTCTATTTAGGCAGACTTGCTTTAAAATATACATCAGCCCTCATCTGGGAAGGTCTCGTCACTCTAATTCCTCGTGACACCCAAGCTGTCTTTTGGAATCTCGGGTAAGGGGTATGGTCCACATCATCAACCATGGCTAGGGTATAGGTCCACCTTCTCTCACCACAACCATTGGTTTGAGTACTGATGCATTTTGGGGATTCTAAACCCAATGCAAGGTCATAAGGTAACACACTACATGTGGTCTAAATACCTTTCCTCATGCTTAGTGCCCTTTTGGTCCAATATCCTTCTCCACCTAGGAATGCTAATCCTCACGACACCCAAGCCATCTTTTGGACAACATCCTTTAACCCTATGGTCATCCACATGTTGTTGGGACGAAAGCCTCCCAAGTCTCCTCATGACACCTAAGGCGTCTTTTGGATGCCCATAAGCCCAACCCTAACATATGCAACCCTACTATTGCATGAAAACAATGAGCTTGTGTCTTCTCATAACACCCAAGCCATCTTTTGGATGCCTAAAGGACCCAGCCACTGCCATCACGGGTCACTGGGCTTCAATACCCCTGCCGAAATGTAGTAGCATGTACATGTAACCTAACCATGCATCTAGACATCCTAGTCATGAAGGACAACAATTATGAAAAATTTTGGGTGCATCAGAGACAATGTCCCATACAACAACCCCTGATGACCCAAGCCAAGAATATCGGGCCAAGTATTCCCCAAGTCATAGTTGCACCAAACAACAATCCACAACATGAAAATAAGTAAAGCATAATGATTCATAATTAATAAGTAAACAAGCATAACAATACTTACAGAAAGCTATAGAGTCATTGACATGCTTAGAATAAATAGCAAATCAACAGACCAAACAATCCAACTATATATGTAATTGTGTCCTTACCTGACTTAGCAAAAAATATGGATAAACGTGCTAAGTCCTCACAACCAATTCTAGTAGATCCCAGAAAATCCCAAAATTATGTTCATTAAGTTTCGGAACCCAACCATTTGCTTAAGGCAGGTGGTCAATTCAATCGACCGGCTCAAGTGACCTTGAGCCTTTCGGGCAATTTTCCAAGTCTAAAATTCAAACTTTTGATCATTCATCTTCGACAGATTTTTGGATGAGCTCAAGTCTAAATTACGTTCTTAGAGCACTACAAAATCCTCTTCAACAACGAGAAAACGAAAAAACAGAACTTAACATAGATCTGAAAATAGAAATCTCCTTCTGAGAGTAACCGCCATTGAAATAGACATAAGATCTATTCTCTTGGCAATCTGACCAGAAATGATAGAAGGAATAATTCTTCATCTTCAATCAATTTCCAACAAAGATTCCAAAGAAAACTACTATCAAGGCAGGGCACCACAGCAAGGTGTCGGTGATGGAGGCCTTAGTCATTTACAGCATCTACACCAGCTTTCGGATCAACCTTGCCTACATCATGCATCACATCATGATCGATCGAGTTGAGTATCCTGGGGTCAAGAACTTAGCTTTTGGTCAACTTTGACGTCGATCTCGAGGATACTACGGTACTTCATCAGGAGCTAGGGGAGGACATCGATTCATGGTTGATCAGGAAGATGAGGCTTCATGATACAGCTAGATTGGAGGATGAACATGAGGATGCCGAGGATGATGATGAGGACAAGGACACTGAGGATGAGGATGATAATGGGGATGAGCACGGGGATGAGGATGTTGAAGATGAGGCTCAGGACCAGGATGATATCGAGGATCAGGGTCATGAAAATATTATAAGACACGAGGAGATTCTCACCCCACACTTCTTCGAGGTTGGAGGTCCATCACATACGATTTTTGAGGCTCTAGGTGTGGCTTTTCAATTGTTAGCGATATCTTCCACACTAGAGAGGATGGAGGCTTACATGTATTGTCACATCCCGCCCTAAATCCACCAAGGGGGTACCCTATCTAGATTACCCAGGGAGTGAATCACGGTCCCGCCGATCAAGTTTAGGAACGATCATAGTCACTTAGCACAATAATATAATCAAAAGCAAGAACAATTCTTTGTATTCAATTATTTTAATAATAAAAGTCAAAAGAGGATCTCAGAAGGATCACAAAGGACATCAGAGTGCGGAAAAGATACCAATAAAATAAATGATCAACATTCGGAGATGAGGTGGAAATTCCCTCTACAACATTGGCGGAAGGTAGATATACCAAATGGTGATGTGAGAGAGTGGTGACCAAATCCCCTACCATGGTTTGAGAGGACTTTACCCAACTATCACGGTAGACCCAAGATACGGAATTGGTTGAGGGGGAGTGACTGACGACCCAAAGAAGTATGGTGCTATAACTTAAAGCATGTCTACCTTAGAACTAGCATTCATAGAGTTAGAATCATACTTGCATCATGTGTTTCATAACATATTGCATCATGTTGTGGTTTGTATCATATGGCTTATGTTTTATGGAATAACTGCCTTGCTGAGTTCTTTTGAACTCACTCCTTTTTGCAACATCTTTGTTAGACTCTACTGCAAGTACTATTACTGTCGACTTTGACAATCAACACTCTGAAGACCAAGTTGATGACCAGTACACCACTGGTCATGATGTACAAGTTGATAAAGACTAGTAGTCCGAGATTGGGATTTATCTGGAGCAGTTCAGTTTTGTACTTATGTGTTAGGGATGGAATATCGCTTCATTCCCTTTTTAACTTTTTTATTTGAATTGTCGAGACCATAGTTTAGTTTGTTCCCTTGTCATTTTGGGAACCGGTTGTAACCCTATGGGTGACCGAGTGGCATTGATCACCTCCTTACCCTTCTTAGATTTTGGAGCCTCCGTCGGTTGTTCTGGGCTAACCAAGCGGTCCCTTTTGTTACCTGCGTCTCATGATTCCACTCATCTTCCTCTGACGAAATTGGACAAATGCCCTTGAGATATCAATCTCTCAATATCTGCTTTTAAATGCTTGCAATCATTGGAATAATGACCGTAATCCTTGTGGAAACGGCAATACCTTTCTCGATCTTGCTCCCCAGGTTTGGTGGGAAGCTTTGGAGGCCACTTCAAGATATTCTGTTTCTTGATAATATTTAAAATATCAGCCCGAGGAGTATTTAATGGAGTATACTCACTTTTACTGGGAGATCTTTGGCGCCACGCCTGGTGAGGCTTTCCGACTCGATCAAGAACATTCTGTTTCGGCTTCTTCTTGTTCTTAGGGGCCTTCTGTTCTCAAGGGCCTTCTGTTCTTTTGTAGAGGCTTTATTATCCCCCTGGCGTGTGTCTAGGATCTTCGTGACCTCTGCCTGCTTTTGGCATCTTTGCACCAGTTCAACATAAGTGGTAGGCATATCGTGAAGTAATAACTCCAAGAGTCGTCGGTTAGTGAGTCCAGTGAACAAAGCAGTTTTAGCCACTTGCTCATCTAGATTCTCTATCTCCATTGTGACCCTGTTGAATCTTTTCAGGTATTCCCGAATCGATTCACTTTTCCCTTGTTTGATAGTGAATAAGGTCTCCTCAGTCTTTTTGATTTGGATTCTGCTTTGGAGTCGTCCTATGAATTTGTGCGCCAATTCTTCAAAATCCACTATCTTTCCCAACGGGAGATTCGAGAACCATTTCTGTGCTGCTTCGGTCAAGGATGAACCAAAAACCTTGCAAAGGATTTCATCGGAATTACCCGCAACAGCCATAGTTTCTTGATAATAACTGATGTGAGCAGTGGGATCTCTTGAACCATCGAACGTGGAAAAAGTCGGCAAATTGAAATTGTGAGGAAACTGATATCCGGCAATGGGCCCGGCAAATGGAGTTTTTCGAATAACAGAATAAATATCATAAGTTATTCTCCCTCTCGCTAATTGTCCGAGTTTTTGATTGATATTGGCCAATTCTTGACCAATATGTGCGGATCGATCTCCGACGACACGATCATTCTCTCGAGCCACACGTCTGATGGTTGGTGAGTGAGTTCGTACTCCTGCACCCAACCTTATATTTGGATCGGTCGTACTTCCTTACGGTTCGTCGAACCGATCGTCTCGCCTAGGGAGTTCTCCAGTTCTCCTAGGTTCTTTTTCTCGCCATCAGTCGCCTTCCAGGAAATTTTGACCGACATTCTGTTCATTGATTAGTCGTTGCTCCTGTTGTAACACACGCCTTCCAGCATTACGGTGATTAGGTGCTTGTGGTGCCACCACTTGTCTGATCAGCACACGGAGCGCTTGACTTACCTCCAACAACTGGAGTTTCACTTGATCCAGTTGATACTGGAGTGGATCTGAAGGATTATTACCTCCTTGTCCGCCATCTTCCCGTACCTCCAGGGGTCGACTTCCCTTTGGGATATCTGGATTATTTGCTCCGGAATTTGGACACCGGCATCTCGCTGGGCCGCTGCCGCCGCCGATGATCTAATCACCATGGCTTTTCTGAAGCATTTCCCACAGACAGCGCCAAATGATGCGTCCAAAATCTGCTCAGCCCTTAGATCGCTGATGAATGACCTGCAAAAACAAACGTCAGATGTGGCCTGACCGCTGGGATCGGGAGTCCACCTCCGAAGGCTAAGTCAGTTGATGAACTTAATCACAAACGGCTCTGCTGGAGCATAGAGCTAAGGAATGAATAACGAGAATACGATTCAGATTGTATGTGTCCTTCTACCTTGTGAGTAGGTGATGTCTTATATAGAGTGGACCTTCGAATCTCCTTCGTTGGATGTATTTGAGCCTTCTTCGGATAGTCGTTAGATCTGAACGGATAGATCCGTTGAGTGATAGATCCCTACTAGGTTGGACTAGTAAATGACTCCTTTGATAATATGATCATTATATGGTAGTTATCCATATAATAGCGATAAGTGACAGCCGCCAAATGCTGCTACCCGTCTCTTTGTCGAATAGCCTATTCCGATCGTAGCGGATTAGGGCGTGCTTGTGACTGAGTTAGTTTTCTTCCTCAGCAAGCCATCTCCTGGACCTGGCTCGCTCGGAAGCGAGTCGATTCCTTTCGTCCCGATCGGAGTTGAGGGTTGAACCAAGATTGAACCAGGTTCGGTTATATTTTCTCCATATCAAGGACTTACCTCTAAGTGGTGGCCGTCGGATTCGACAAGTGGGCTTCGATCCTAGTCGACTGTCCTAGGTTTAGAGTTGAATCTTAGGATCTTTCATCTTCCAATTCCATGGGGATGGGGATTCCCTTGATGGTTACCCTGGATTTATTAGAGCCGGAGCGTAGGCCCGATTGGAGCCACTAGGGTTTGGTTCTTACTCGTCAAACCATCCAGTCTATGGTTTGTTCTTTAGTCCTTACTCATCAGGTTCCAAGTTGTTTTGTTTGTCTAAGGTTTGGTGGATATCCCACCCTCTTCTACAGTTCTACTATAAACTCTGCTTGGTTTAACTCTCTCCAGAGAGTCTAATATAAATTTATTTTTGACTAAAAACAAATTTCAACATTCATTACCATTAAAAAATGGTCAGCCGAACTTATAATATTGTATTCTACAACAAAAAACTTATAATATTGTAACCTGAAATAAATAAAGATCATTACAAAAAAAGATTAAAAAAAGAAGAAGATATTTTCTTGGTATGCTTTGAAATTATTAAATTAATGAAGTGTTCTTACCCCAAAAAAGAAAATTAATGAAGTGGAAATCTGATTAGTTAAATCTACTCGGTTTTCATCCTAGATACTCGGTTCGGATCTGGCAAAGGAATTTAATTTTAAAAGTTTTCTGACTAAAAGGAAAGCTACTCTGTTTTCTACCTCTTGGTAAAGGTGAGTCACTCATTCGAAGAAAACCTTAAAAATCGTCCATGGAGTCATCTCAATCTAGACATCCTTGAGGTACGATCGGTTTACTCTTCTATACTTTGCACTCAGAACTAGTATATAGAAAACTATCTGTCTATATCTTGACACAGCAGAAGTGATATTTCGTTTTGAATCCGTGAAATTAGCCTATAGTCTGCTCTGCTGAGTTCAAATTGATTCTTTGAATCGATAAACAAAAGAGGAAGTTTGAGTTACCCTGGTAACTAAATCCACTAACTATGAGCTATTTAATCTGATAAAATTGCTACTCTGGTAGCCTCATCATAAACGATGTCTGAACTGCACCATGGAGCGGTTTCATGGTCTGTATATGAACCCTAGCTTTCGAAATACAGTTCTTATCATTTCAGCCTGGGGGATGAAACTTAATAAAGGCAAATGGAAGATACATACTTGTTATTCTGAAAATCATATGTCCATGTCAGTTGGTTTCTTTTAGCATTATGGGTGTATTTAGGAAAACCCTTGAATGGAGCATTCATTTGAAGGTAACCAGCAGTACTTAAACAAAAGTAGCAGCTTCACATAAAAATAAAAATAAAAATAAATGAATATAATAACAATAGTAATAGAAGCAACAAGAACAAAAGTAATTCATCCAAAAAATAGTTATAATCATAAAAACAAGAACAGAAGTAGTGGCTCTCTTACGTCTAATACTGCATATATACCCCTGGATCTACTACCCAGACACATCATCCAGAAGCAGATCCATCCATCGAACCCATACTCTGTAGGCAGCTTGTGACCTGTCAGTAGACATTCACTAGTAGTTAGCCATGGGAAGGGAATCCTGTAGCTTGTATAAAGGGAAGAAAGTGACAATCTATTGCTAGAACATTTAAAACAAGATGACAACTATCTCAAGTTGTTAGCAGATTAACAATATAGAAATTAGTTTCCGGATTTATAAACAACATTATATCTGATCATCAGATAATAGTGATAGATAGCAGATCCTATGACTCATATTTGTACACGTGTTAGCATCTTGTCTGTCCGCTCCATCTGCATTCTTGGTTCTTGTTTTTCCCTTCTGTAGTTCCTATGGCTCATATTTGTACACATGTTAGCATTTTGTTTGTTTGTGTTTCCTAGACTTGCCATATATGTGATGTATCTCGTTCTTATTAATTAATGAAAAGCATTCATTACATGTATCATTCTCCGTTTGACTCTGGCGAGAACATGTTCTCGATCTCTGTTTTTCCGCTCCGCCTGCGTTCTTGGTTCTTATTTTTCCCTTCTATACATCCTATGACTCATATTTGTACACATGTTGTCATCTTGTCTGTTTGTGTTTCCTACACTTGCTATATATGTGATGTATCCCATTCTTTATTAGTTAATGAAATACATTCATTACATGGTATCATTTTCTGTTTGACTCTCGTGAGTGTTCTCGATCTGGGTTTTTCCACTTCGTCTGCATTCTTTGTTCTTGTTTTTCCCTTCTGTAGATCCTATGACTCATTTGTACGCATGTTTTCATCTTGTCTGTTTGTGTTTCCTACAGTTGCTATATATATATATATATATATATATATATATATATAGATGTATCATGTTCTTGATTAATTAATGAAATACATTCATTACATGGTATCATTCGCTGTTTGACTCTGGCGAGTGTTCTCGATCTGGGTTTTTCTGCTCCGTCTGTGTTCTTGGTTCTTGTTTTTCCCTTCTGTAGATCCTATGAGTCATATTTGTACACATGCTAGCATCTTGTCTTTTTGTGTTTCCTACACTTGCTATATATATGATGTATCCCATTCTTTATTAATTAATGAAGTACATTCATTACAAATAGACCCTGGTATATTGGTAAGGCTGCTCCATTGGCACCTAGTTGTCATGAGTTTTGAGTCCAAAAACCCTATCCTAAAGTGGATGGTGGTGGAGGCATTGGGTATTCCGTTGTTTCTATCTCCTCATCAGTCATATGTATAGCCTACCCAATGCAATGGCGATTTGTCAGATCAACTGTTTGAAAAATAAATAAATTCATATCAAGTTCAGTAACTCCAGTACACAACCAACCCATAGGGTAGAAAACTTTAAGACTCCAATTCAATGACAAGTAGGTCCAGGAATAATTAACCTTAAAACTGCCCAATCTAGATGGTCAGATGTGAGAGAACCCATCCTCCATTGTAGCTGGCCAGTAATGGCATAAATAGAAACCAAAAGCTCAGCTGGAGAGTGTTTAACATGTGAAGTAGCTTCAACAGTCCTTGGCCATTTTCAACAAGATAGCATTCGAATTAGGATGAGGTTGATTTACATACCTTTGTGTTAAACCAGAAAGAGACGAGAGAAGAAGTTAGGTCAAGTGCATCCCACTCATGCCTTGCCAGCATTACACTGTTGGCACTGGTTTCCCAGTAGGCTTCACTGTTTGTCACAGCCGTCCTGCATTTCTTAAGGAAGAATAAAGCACAAGGCCATAGAATATTTTGGTCTAAAATGGTGAGCATGTAAATGGTTGTTAGCATGTAAATGGTTGTCACTCTTGTGATTTACTAATAGCAGAAAAGTGATAAGACACTGGAATGACCTCTGCAATTACCGGCCACCATTCACTGCTCACCTGCAATTTCTGGCAACAAATCACTCCTCACCCCTGAAATCTCTCTCGATGGATCTCAATGAAATGAATACAACAATTGATCACAATTTATGAACAAACAAAAGCGATTTGACTTCCAATAGCAATCTGTAATTTCCCTTTTGAAGAATCATGATCGCTGCCCCTAACCTAAAACCGGTGAACTCGCCCCAGTTCACAACCGTAAGCCAAGCTTGCCCTAAAAACCTACACTCTTCCTTCCCCCCCCCCCCCCCCCCCAATTACAATTTCACGCTATGTAAACTCCCACAAACTCCTTTCCCATGTGACCCTCCCACGTGAGTTGTTTCATTTCCCAAAACTACCCTTGTTCCATAACCTACAAATGGTGTTTTAACAATATTTCCCCCCAAAGTTTCACCTTGCCCTCAAGGTGAACTTGAGCCTCCATCAAAAGACATTGTCACCACACTACTGCAGTTGCCTGTAACCGCCGTTGCATCCACTTCTTCCTCATGAACAATCAGAACTTTAAGTTGCTCGTAGGGACACTGATGGGCCTTGGAATAGGGCGCATCACAGTGGAAACACAAGCCCTTGTCCATCTTCGACTTAATATCTTCCGGCGTCAGCCACTGCGAGTGTGGATTCTGTCCAGTAGGGATTGTTGCCGCCTGAGAAGAGGTTGGGGAAGACAAGGGGCTAATCAGCGCAGGAATTGGTTGGGCTTGACTTAGCCCGGTCGACCCAACTGAGTTGGCTCCAACACCACTCAAGTTCCTGTTGCTGGGTTGGGCTTCGGCCCACTCCTAAGGACTGAACTTAAATTCAAAAGGCGCTAGGCTGCATTAGGAATAGATGGACTTATGGGCTGGTTGTTGCTGGGTTCCCTTGGCCCACTAAGGGAATGGTTCTTTTCCTCAATCTGACTGGATCAGATCCGTCATATGGGCCAGACTCGATGGTGCAAACCTGCGGATCTTGGCCCATAACTCCTCTTTCAACCCAGCCATAAAATCCCTGCGTAACCGCTCCTCAGGTACGCATTCAACTCTGCTTTGAACTCGTTTTTACACTGCTGTTCTTTCTCCAACTCCCGTCCTAGGACTCCAATCTTGGAATCCAATGCCTTGAACTGGATCTGAATCCTTTAACAGATTTTTCAAGATCTTCCACTCTTGCTTCCATTCTACTCCTAACCATGCCCTGGGATCAAATTGGCTCTGATACCATGTTAATAAGACCCTGGAATGACCTCTGCAATTACCGGCAAACCGCTCACTGCTTACCTGCAATTTCTGGCAACAAATCACTTCTCACCCCTGAAATCTCTCTTGATGGAGCTCAACAAAATGAATACAACAATTGGATCACAATTGATGAACAAACAAAAGTAATTTGAATTCCAATAACAATCTCTAATTTCCCTTACGAAGACTCACGATCCCTATCTCTAACCCAAAACCAGTGAACTCGACCCAGTTCACAACCGCATGCCAAGCTTGCCCCAAAAACCTAAACTCCTCGCCCCTCCCCCTATCTCTAATTACAATTTCACGCTATATAAACCCCCTCGAGCTCCTGTCCCATGTGACCCTCCCACATGAGTTATTTCATTACCCAAAAGTACCCCTGTTCCAGAACCTACGAATGGTGTTTTAACACAAAGCAGCAACCCAGAATTTCATAGTGTCAAGAAGGGAATTCCTCTACAGTCTACACTATAACATTCTCCATCGAAACATATGATGAAATAGAAACCATCTTGTAGAGAGCTAACAAAATATGTGACTACTATTAAATTTTCACCTATTTCTAAAAGACAAAATAGCAACTACTAAAGATCCCCCCAGACATGACTTACTGATAAGTACTGCCGGTCCTATACCTGGCACACGAAGACTGTGAAGTCTTGGGCCTCTGCTAGTGGGGCAATAGGAAAAGAATTAATGCAAATTGACATTTAGCTTTCTCTGTGTACTATTAATAAAATTAAAGACTATAGATTGGCACCTGACTTGAGTATTTTAAATTTTATTACCTACTTACTATTTTAAAATTATGTGTTTCAAAGATACATGCTGTCAACATAAATCTCCAAAACTTAATTCCTGGTAGAAAATGAAAGTTAAACTCAAATTACAACAATACCCTGACAAATGAGATCCTGTGCCAATCCCTATTGGACTGGAATCATGTGTTGGAGCTGATTTGTCTTGAGCAAGAGACAATCTTGTCCAAACATGCACATGCAACTGCACCATATAGCCATGACTTCGATGACCTTCCTGTGATTAGTGCATTGAGCATTCCCATGCAAAGAGCTGCATAGCAAAAGTTGGGCAACTGTCAGACTGCCTTTATGGCTTTATGCTGGCATTGTCTTTCTGTTTAAGTATTCTATCTCTAAGGACTTATATGCATTATTTTTACATTGCGTATTCTTTCAAAGTATGGTGTAGACCTAAGAAGGTAATGACTTCTAGAGACCTTACATTTGTTCTATACCTATTCAGGATCGTGTTATGACATGTTGGCTTTTGGTTCTTAAGTGATGTGAGAGTATCAAATGCGTTTTTAACTACTCATTATGCTGATGATGTGGGGGTAGGGGTCAGTTTACCTTGCCCCCACCCCCAAAACACACACGCACATGCAATAGAAGGGATATAAGTTCCAAATCATCTGATAGGCCAGGTACGCCTTGTAATCCAGTCCAATGGAACTAATTAAGGAAGAAGAAGCATAAGTGGAACATAGATGTTGTTTTGGCTGTTTTTTGAATTTTCTGGTTTTTTCAGAAGTCAAAGTTGTTCCATTTTCAGACCATAGCCTTTTTCTCTGGGCCTTCTTGTTTTTGTAACTACAAGTACAATTTATTTCCAAATATTGTTGCTGATGATATCTGGTTTGAATGACTGATTTCAGGTAGGTGCTTATGTGTTAAGGTTCCTTACATCTGATGTCTGGAATGTCTTAGCAGAAGATTCCAACTTAATTTAAAATTTGGATATATAGAACTACTCTAGGCCTTTGGAACATACAATCTTGTTTAATTGTTTAGGGATCATTTGGTCATTTTCCTTAGTCAGTCAACACAAAGTTTGCCATTCTTATTTACTGGACTTGGAATGTGAAATGTATCAGACAATCATCGGTTGAAAATTCCACAAAAAATGGGAGTAGGTGATCTAGTGGAGGTGGGAGCTCAAAATCAAGAGCCACTTGGGAAACAAGAGAAAGTCAACTATGATAGAATAAGTGGGCTACCTGATCCAGTTCTTCATCACATCCTCTCCTTAGTACCTACCAAGGTTGCAGTAAGTACTAGCATATTGTCAAGGAGATGGCGATACTTGTGGACTTATGCTGACAAGCTAGACTTTGAGGATGACCTGTTTTATTCCATACAAATGAATGAAGATTTAATGGTTAAATTCATGGATTTTGTGGATAATGTCCTGGTTCAAAATTTGTTAAATATACAGCAGCTCCGTCTTTTGGGAGGAGATTGTTATGCGGTTCGGATTGATTCATGGATCCGAGCTGCAATAAAGCGTGAGGTCAAAGAACTCGATATTTTCATACGCCCTAGGGTTCCTTTTGAGTTTCCCGGTTGCTTATTTAGTTCTGAATTATTAACAGTATTGAAACTCAATTTGGCTTGCTCGGATCTCAATCTCCCAACTTCAGTTTATCTTCCTAGCCTTAAAACGATGCGTCTGGATTCTGTTATATTTTCAGATGAACATTTGACCCACAATTTCTTTTTCAACTGTCCGACCTTAGAAAATTTGATCATGAAAAAATGTGGATTACGAAATCTTGAAGTCCTCCACATTTCTGCTCCTAAACTGAAGTTCTTGACAGTGGACTGTGGTGCTGGTGGTCAAAATAGTTTAAGTCACTGTAAGATCAAGGTTTCGACTAGAGATCTTGTATCCTTAAAGTACCATGATGGTGTTGCCTTTGGATATTCATTGGAGAATCCACAGTCTGTGGTTGAAGCAAGTATTCGCTTATGGCCTACTCGGCATGAACTGAGGGTATTCTGGAATACTGAGGGTTACAGTGCAATTAATCTTCTTAAAGGGGTTTCTCATGCAAAAGTTTTGAAGTTGTCTGGTACAAACAGCAACACCATTGAGGTACTCTTTCTGAACCTCATCTTTCTATGTGATTGTATTTGTCAAAGTTACCGAGTTATCTCTCTTTGTTTTTATGTTGTTTTTTGCTCCTATTGTCGCGTTTTAGAATAAGTTCTAGCAATTACAGTGGGTATCTCTTTTGTTTTATTTGATTTCTGAAGGTGTTAAATTTTAATTTTCACCCCTGTTGCAGATTCTTTCTCCTGTGCGTGATTTGTTGGATCATCTGCCCACCTTTGGCAATCTTAGATCTTTGAAGCTTACTGCAGGGTGTTGTGCAAGGCATCTTTCAGTTATAACCCACTTGCTCCAAAGTGCTCCTAATCTTGAATACCTCAAAGTAAAAATTGATAAGGTAAATCGAAGTATAACAATCTAATTATCTTAGTTAGCCATTAGTATAATAGGCCATGCTTTTTTATGCCTTGAATTCCGAGTTCAGTTGGTCATGGAGGCATGTGCAGGACAAGTCGGTGGGCCGATGCTGGGAACCAGAGAAGTTAGGCATCAGTTGTCACTGTGATCATCTCAAGGTGGTTGAACTGAAGGATTTTGGTGGTAGGGAAAATGAACTGAAGCTGCTGAAATTTTTGCTAGGAAATTCTAAGAGTTTGGAGAAGATAGTACTTGTGGCTTCTGTAGAATTGTCTGCTGACACTTGGAATCAAGGAGAGGCTAACCGAAAGCTCCTAGGGTTTTTGCGAGCATCAGACCATTGTACAATTGATTTAAAAATCTTGATGTGCGGACATGATTACTTCGAGCAGCCTCTATGTGCATATGGCTTGCGTGGTCAACAGAAGTCCTGTTTGATGCCACTGGGGAGAAAGCCTTTCCTGTATGATGTGGATGAATGGCGCCCATTACCCAGGTAACATGGCACTGATTCAGACACTTTGTTTTGGTTTTCAGGAGTGCATTTAATAGTGTCATCATCAGTGTTGGTTCTAAGTTAATGGAAACACTTACTACTAGATGAGAATGCATATATCTATCTTTAGAGAGGTGCTGTTCAGAAATTCCAATGTTGTATTCAACATCAAATTGTACAAATAACCTGGAAACAACCCTATTTCTCTACTGCTGAAAAATGCTATTGAAGCTGATATATTATAAATTGTATACTATATTATTCTTATGGAGAAATGCTTACTGTGGGGGAATTTACTGCTCATGCCCTGACACAGTAGGAGTTGTAAGAATTGCCATGTACCCAATGAAAGGCAGGAAACTCACCCCTCCTGATGTTTCTGCATGCTCTCATTCTGCTAAACTTTTGCACTATTTAGATATATGTTTATGTTTATGTGGTGCAGCAATTCTAATTCTGTATGCTTAATTTGTCTGACTAGAAATAGCAGTACACATTTAAACTGAGGCAGGAAGATATCCCCTTACCAGTGTATTGTCATATGCTTAATGAAGTTTTTTTATTGATTTTTTCCTGCCTTAACCTAGGATGATCCGTGCTTCTAAATATTCATTTTCCCTGATCTAATTTGACCCCTAGAAGACAGTAAACTCACAGATTTCACTTGATTGAGAGAAATATTGATTTTCTTCTGCCCTAACCTTGGATGATCAGTGCTGCTAAATATTAATTTTCCCTGATCTAGTTTGACCCCTAGAAGACAGTAAACTCGCAGAGTTCGCTTGATTGAGAGAACACTGTGCAGTACTTCTTTAAGAATTACTAGGGAATCCATTAAACATTAGGATTTGTTCTCCCAAATTCTCATTGTCAATGTTAACCAGAAATCTAGCTCACCACACCCTCAAAATTTTATTAGAAAGACGGAGAAAGGATGCTGTATGCAAGGTTTAAAGTATCATTATCGAATTGGTCAAGTGATTTTAATAGACATATCGTCCTGTGTTGAGTATTGTATTATATTGGCCAATTTATTTTAGAACGATCTAATAAAGAGACATGGAGATGTATTGTATTGATTGTATTCAATATGTACATGTATCTGTTAATATGGTTACATTGTTGGATACTTTAAACGTTGGTTGTAGGCTGCTTAGCAAAATACAATGACTTTTTTTTATCTATTATCTTTATTATTAAAAGTTTTCAGTTTTTTTAGGGGATATTGGGAAGGGGTAAGTGATGATATATTTCACACATGAAAAGGGGGCTAGAAAAGTTTCTTTAAAAGAATTAAAAATTAAAGGGGGTTGTTGGGTGTTGGCCATGCCTCCCTGGCCCCAAGGAAGTTCCGCCCCTGAGTTCAAAATTTTTCTCGTTAGATAGCTGGATCGAACCTAATATAAATCTGGAATTTTTGGCAATAAATCCCATTCTAAAGGAATAGAGATGGAAAAAGTGAGTTGGATCCTCTACTCTACCAACATGGAGAAGAAATTTTTTCACCATACATGATTGGATTCATAACATTTGTTCAATCAAAAATCAAAATCTTTTTGACAGGTAAGATGTTTTCATCTGGCAATCCTTGAGTGATGGTTTGTTCACTATTAAATCGGCTTACAATTAGTTTGCTCAATCTCCTTTTGGCGGCCCAATAAACAGAGTCATGGATTTGGGAATCTATATGGAAGCTGAGCTCCTTGCTGTCAAGGGAGGAGTTGAGTTGTCCATCGAGAAGGGGCTTCTCCCATTAATCGTAGAATTGGATTCAATGAAGGTGGTTTCGCTCTCTCATCCTACCAAATGTTGATTGGTAGGTTCATGACGAGCATTACTGCCATTAGATCACTGCTCATTCGTAATGATCGATCAACCATTACTCATGTCCAAAGAAATGCCAATTTTGCTGTTGATTGGATGTCAAAGGTGCTTTTACCTACAGAGTTCCATAACATTCTTTTCAAATCCCCCCATCGGAGTTAGAGGAGATTCTTCAATCTAGTGATGGTTATAGTTGTGACCAATTTTCCCTTTTGCTAATTCCACCCCCCCCCCCCCCCCCCCCCCCCCCCCAAAAAAAAAAAAAAAAAAAAAAAAAAACTTTGCTAACAATGAGGATCATTTCAAAAGGAGAAGAAAAACAGACAAAGTGAGTCCTAGCTTTTACATTATGGTGTCCCAACATTTTCCTTTACCTTATCTTTTCATATTATTTAGAGAATTAAAAAAAAAAGAATTTTATTTAAAATTTTCCCTTTCCACCTAACAAGAAACTGAAAACAGTAATTCATAGAGAAAAACACAAATAATGAGAAATAAAAGGTAAAAACTAAAACAAGTGACACAGTAATGAAAGTGTTGCTGGCAATACAAGCATTTCAGCCAACCCAAGTAGAATATCTTCTTAATTGCTCTTATAGAATTCCATTAGTGAATAGTTATAAACCCGAGAGACCAATTTGAAACCAAATCCAGCTCCTTTTGCTAAGTTCTCATACTCCCTTTGTCTCTTCTCCTTCCCTCCATGATGGGTCATCATCATCACATCTTGTTGGCAATTTGCTTGCGTACGATGGTTGGTCTCTATGATTTCAGGGAAAATTGATTCAACCACAATCACCTTTCCATTTGATGGTAGTGCTTCATAGCAGTTCTTCAGTAACTTCAAGCACAATTCATCGTTCCAATCGTGAAGTATGAACTGCAGCATGCATGCATATGTTCCCCAATCAAGAAAGAAAACAATTGTAAACGATCTCTTTACAAATGTTAAAGTCCCTACCAACTCTTGTAAAGTAAAGGCTAAAGTGTAGCTGAACAGACGTGTAAATAGGTTAACTGAACGGTTTTTGAATATTCACCGTCAGATTTGTTAAATTAAATCTGAATCGTCCAATAATATTCTTATTTTTTCTCCCATTTTTTATGGGTTAGTTAAGTTTAACCTAATATCACCTGTTGCTGATTCTCGTTGGCGGTAACATCTCTTTCTTCTTCCTCTGTTTCTTCTCTAATATAGTTCTTCCACAGGTTCAACACTTTTTTCTTCCTTGGTTTCTTCTCTAATATAGTTCTTCTATAGGTTTAACACAATTGATTTTCTTTATAGAAATTTATAGGAAAAAAACTGGTTTTGGTAGGAGATTCACTAAAACATAAATATGTGGGAATCTCTATGAGATGGAATTAGAAACAAAAAAGAGTCATGAGATCTTAAGGAAGATGTAAATTTCTTTTTCACTTCTTCAAGACGACAGTAAAAGAATTACTGCAATCAGAGGGTCCAAACTTAATGAACATTCTGAAAGAATTTTCAGAGCCGATGGAGATGGAGAGGGAATAAAGGAAGAAGAAATTTAACTGTTACTCTAACCACCAGCGAGAATTGAGCCTTATTTATTAATTTTTAAATTTAACTGGTGATAGAAGGTTATCTTAATTAACATATAAATAATAAGAAAAAAAATATGAATTTTGTTGGATGATTCAGATTACTCAACATATCTGACAGTATAGCTTTAGAGTCATTCAGTTAAAATATTCACACGTCCGTTCAGCTACCCCATCCCATATTTAAAATATATATATATATATATATATATATATATATATATATATATGTAACACACGGCCACACGTACTAAAAATATATGATTAAGTAAATCTTCAAATTTTGATGCATAAAACAATGGATAAAATTTTTTTTAATAATAATAATAATAAATAAATAAATAAATTTAAAAGGCAAAGAAATCTGATAGCAGGTGTTTGTATATATATATATAATAATAATAATAATAATAATAATAAATAAATTTAAAAGGAAAAAAATCTGATAAAATGTTTTTAAAAACAAGTTTTATTTTAGCAGATTTTATTTTTGAAAAGAATTATGGGATCTCTAATTTAGTACTAATTATTCTTGCCCAACTAATATTTTAGTCTACATTATCAAATTAATTATTTTAATTTTTATATTTAAATTATAAAATAAATTAAAATGATAAGAACAATTAAAAGGTATAGTACTAACTACTAAGTATTACTTTAAAAGATGGAAAAAGAAAACATGTTCATAGTCCAAGCTACCTTCATGAAAATGGCATCTCCTTTTGGAACACTGGAAAACATATCTCCTCCAACAAGTTTGACTCCTGCATTACGCATTATTACAATACCTTATTAGAGGGAGGGAGAGAGAGATACTCAACATTACTTCCTTTTATCTATTTCTTTCTTCAAGCACCTAGTTAGTAAAGCTTGTTTATTAGTAACAAACAAAGGGATCTATTACTCTCACTGGATTCAGATTATGTTCTTGTACAAGGGCGTCGAAGAAACCCTTAAAAGGAATCATGTAAAATTAACTGTATAAAGGATTTCGCTCATGACAAAATGAATTCTATATGATTGACTTCTAGAGTGCCTTAAATGTCATAGAAACCTTTCAAGCTACCAAGCGCTAGCGTTGGACTGTCCTAAAGCTTTTGGGGCAGTCTTTCAAATTTGAGTAAAATTAAAAATTTTTTTTTCTGAAAGGTTGCATATGACACTTATATATTACCTTTTTTTCTAAAAGAAGTGACGAGGTCAAAAAAATAGTCTGAAAAAACTTAGGTTGCATTTGGCATGTTTCAGTCAATAATGCATCCAAAGAAATCATACCAAATGCATTATTAGACTTCCACCCACTATATTATTAATGTTTATTTGTCATTCTCATCTGCTTTACTTTAACATTTTATGTGCTTTTTCAAAAACTCTTTTTATTATATTATATACTTCTAGACATTGTGAAGTTAGGATTTAACATTAAGGGAAATGAATATAGTGAATTTTGTGCCTTAGTTTTTATGTATATTTTTAATATTCTAAAATTTAATTATTGTCAATGACTTTTCTAATAATAGTCTTTATTCTTGAAGTATTGATACTTTACACATGAAAAGGGGACCCGAGAGGTGTCTCTAGAAAAAATTCAATAAAATCTGGCGGGTGAGGGCGAAGTGTTGATATTTCACATATGAAAAGAGGAGCAAAAAGTTCTCTAAACATAATTGTTATGATTTTTCAGAACACAGTATCGTCGTCTTGAATGCGCATTGAACTCAATATTAAATTACATCTAGTGAATCTTAAAGAATAACAAGATAAAGGAATTCATCAGCTCTTTCATCCCTGGATTATGAATAACCATCTGAAGATTAAAGCCTTCATGAAAAATGAAATGAAGAGATTCAAGAAAATGATAACCAAAAGAGAAACATACCAGGAATTGGTGATGATCTTTCGATTACATGAGGCAAATCGTAGTTAATACCAGTAATTGTAGGATACTTGGAGGTGATTACTTTAAGAGATCCTCCAACTCCACCACCCACATCAACAAGTACATTAAGTCCTTCAAATCCCTTATATGTTTGAATAATCTTGTTCATGACCATAGTGCTATTCTCAAACATGGCTTTGTTAAAAAGATCATTGAGCTTTGGATCCTTTCCAAAGAAACTAAAAGCCTCGTCTCCATAACACTTCTCAAATGGTACTCCACCTTCAAGGACTGAATCTTTGAGGTAGTGCCTATGTTTAACAATTAAATATTCTCATTAGAATCAATCAATATTAATGAATGTGTAAAACCAAATATTATTAATAAAGCTTATTTTCTTTTTTCAGTATTCGATTTCAAACACTTTCATGTATTATTAATTAAGGAGCGAATTAGATCTACACCTAATGAACTTGTAGGCTCATTATTTTTACAGCCCAAATGTTTCAGATTACATATCAACCTCACCCTTGCTAGTAAAATGTGATTACTTAACATCTATTGTGTTTTCAAAATTCTATACTGCTTTTATACTTAGCTTAAAACTCGGTTTGATTCTCAAAAGAAAAAGAAAAGAAAAGAAAAAAAGTGTGTTCGAAGAGCAGTAGTGATTGATATCAAGTATCTTTCCATTTTTTTTCTTGTAGGCACTTTTTGTTTGCAAAGGTGTGCTGATAAAAAAGAGGTGCGAAAAATAAATATTTGGGACCATATATAATGGGTGGAAGAACAAAAAAGAAAACAAAAATATTTTGTAGAAAATTTTGAAATGTGAGTCATACTTTGTTGTTTTTCACACATTTTTTTACAAAATTTCACTTATTTAGTGGAGTTTTAAAAATGGATGGAGTGAGAAAGTCAGTTCATCAATATTCCTACTCTAATGAACTAAACAATTCCCAATATGAGATTTTATGAAAAAAATTAGTTTTTCAAACTTTTTTCCACCCCACTAAATTCAGCAACTGTCTTTCAATTTCTATTTAAAGTGAAGTCAACAGTTTAGGCACAGGAAAACGTTTGTGATAGAAGAATAAATTCAAGGGGATGTAAGACATAATAATATGCAAACCCAAAAGAGTATCTATGCAATTTTCTTTTAAGTGAAAATAATTTTGAATACTAGGAGAAGTAGAGGTAGAGTACAAACCTTGGATCAATCGCTAGCTTGTCTTGGCTCAAGAGCGACCAAGAAGCAAAAGAAACTCCATTTTCATCCGGAAGAAAAAATTTGCAAACAGGTGCCAAGCCATACAGCTTTTGGACCTGACCATCTGGTAGTGTTTTAACAGAACAAGTAAGAACTGAGTGACTGGCTAGTAGTTGCAACATGCGATCAAGCATCACTGGGGCATCTGGGTTCTGAGTTGGGAGCTGAGCTACAATCTCTGAAGCAGATAACTGAGCTCCTGAGCCTTCTTTTTCCATGATCTCAAGAACACCTAACTCCAAGATAGCTTTGAACACCAAAGGTGTAACTGAAGAGCTAGCTAGTTGCATTGCAAACATACAGGTTTCTTCATCCTCATATGTGCATACTTGGGGATGGTTTATGGAACCCATGTTGGTATACTGAGTGATCTGTTCAATGAGGTTTGCTTTCAGTCAATTTAAAGAGGTTCCAATGTGGGATTTAAAGGAAAGTAATAATTGTGAATAGAAAAAGTTGCTACAGGTCACCTACTATTGATTATTTTAAATAGAATCTTGTTTAGGTAGTGCGTCACAATGATGGTGCTTGTGGTGCTACCATTGAAAGCATGTATTCCAAGAAAGATCTGTTATTTTATGAGTAAGTCTCTACTGTCAATGGGTTCTAGCGGTAAATATATGATGAGAGGAAAGTTATGCTTGCATGGTTCATGCACTTACACGGAGCCAATAAAGGAATGCCTAGAGGTGACCTATTCTTGTCATAATTCACAATTCTCTAACCTATCTTTTGATTATATAATGTGAATAGATAATATTTGTTAATAGATAATATTTTGTTTTCGGACAAACGTTTTACCAAACCCTACAGGAGCAAAATGACCTCTCAAGGAACTCCCCAAGTTAATGAACCTGGCTACTATATCAAAACATGTGGTTTTTTTTTTGGATTTCCACAACCCAATGCTTCAATTATATTTTGAATATTATGCAGAAACAGGAATCTTACAGATGGATGACTGTAACAGCACTATATGTAGTATTTGTAAGTGCTTTCAGCATTAACTTCGTTTTAATCTAAGTTTATTCTCATAAAAAAAAAAAGATAATATTTTGTTTTTGAGAAATTTTGAATCTCTTCCCCTCCCCCCATTACCCCTAAGAACTCGTAAATTATCTACTTTATCAATCAAACCCCTATCACTAACACCATTAGTATTAGATATGTAGTTTTTATTATCTATTTTCAATATTACCTCTAAATCTTAACTTTAAAAACACTTCATGAACCCTATTTCCCAAACCTTATGAGGATTTAAGATAGGAAGAAGAAGAAGTTGCAAATAGTAAATAGAGATGAAAACAAGTTGAATGTGAGGTTTTCCATTCAAGATTATTGTTTTTTGGAATGATAAGCTTGCTTCCATCAACTGCAAGGGTGTCCTTTGATTAGAGACCTGATAAATTGTATTTAGGAGGTGGTATAAATTTTAGGGGCAACTCATTATTATATTGTGTAGTATCTCCTTCACAACTTGGGGTCATTATTTTAATATTATTTTCTTATTAAATGAATATTCTAATTATGATGCCTTGCATCTTATCATAATAATTTTCTAATATTATACTAATATGTTCCAAATTCCCTATAATTTTTTTTATAGGATGAATAATGTTTGAACCCTTGACCTATAACCAGGCGTAACCTGTCCATCTATTGATCTCTACCACCTCATAACAGAAATGATCAATGCAATTTTTTGATTAGAGATATAAATGTTCATATCCCTAAGTGGCCCAAAAACCCATAAAGATACCCACTAATTATTTGTGATAATAGAGAGAAAGAAGGGTGGAGGAGATGGCACCACCTACTAGCCCCTGTCCTCTTCACCTACCACCTCATAGGTGACGTTGGCAAGAGAAAGAAGAGAAAAAGAGAACAGAAGGAGAAAACCAGAGAACTGAGAGAGAAGTAGTAAAGAGGAGAGAGAGAACTGAAAGAGACAAGAAGAGGGAGGAGAAGAAGTAAAGAGGAGAGAAGACGTAGAGAGGAGAAGAAATAAAGAGGGGAGAGAGAGCTGAAAGAGACAAGAGGAGAGAGAAAAGAGAGAATGTAGAGAACAGAGAGATAAGAAATGAAGAAAAAAATAAAGGAAAAGGAAAAGAAAACTAAAATGCATTATATCATAATAATTTGGTTTGGTAAATGGATGTATGATGATTTATTTGGTTGCTTACATGGTTGAGTATATTGCTTACTGAGCCCGTAAAGCTTATTATCATAAATGTTGACATGTCTCCAAATATATGGCAAGGGCAAGGGTGTTGCTATTCAACAACACCTTTAAAGTGGAAGATATAAAACTTTTTTTGCAATTGATGTTTGTTGAACTAGATTGTGGAATGTATATATTTATTTTGAGGTTGCATGCGTTAACTAGGTACCAGTTGAAAACTCAAATGTAAGTAAAACTGGACTTTAGACTGTATATATATATATATATATGTATATGAGTCAAATTGTCAACATGTTATTTGTCTTTGTCCTTGGAGATGTTTAGTTTAACATTGTTTTTTTGGTGGTGTTTAACAGGTTGACACTGTGAGGAACTGTCACGTGCCTCGTTTGGGTGTCTATAATGTGGGCTCCACTAAGCTTGTGAAAATTGGTATCATGACAGAGATGGTATTGAAGCTCTAGATTTTGTAGACTAGAATGACTGATGACATAGGAAATTGAGTAAAGAAGGTTTAGACTGGGAGAAAGTTAATTTTGATCCAGTGAATGGACTGACCTGAGAATCAATTGTTTGACTAACAATATCTAGGACTTGACTAGTGAGAAAAAGAAAAAAAAAAAAAAATGAAAAAAAAGTGAAATGATTGACTATGTAATGTCATAAATTAAGATGACTAAATTGAAAAAAATGAATAACTGTAATTGTAGAATTGAGATATGATGATATTTCTGCAATTATCAAGTTGAATTATGTGAAATGAATTATGAATCTTGAGTTAAGAGAGTTTATGAAAATTTTGTTTGGTAAACAATAAATGGCTTCAATAGCAGAAGGTAAATGAACTAGTCAGGGGATAGGAGCAGCTGGGATTCCTACACTAGGTCCAATAGCTTATCCAACCCCTTGGTGGTGCAACAAGATTGGAAAATTTATGGGAGCACTTGGAAATTTAATCAAGCCACTCAAGTAGCTCAAGGCAGAAATAAAAGAAGAAAAAGGGAACTGAGGAAGATTTTGATGATAATTTATGAGTCCTAAAGGATTTAAGAAATTTTACGATGACGAATTTAAAGGGGATAACACTGATCCTGCTATTGCTATGCGGTGGATCAGAGACATGGAAAAGGCTTGTGATGCCATTAGATGTACAGATTCTAAAAAGTTGATGTGTGCGACGTATATGCTTATTGGTAAAGTAGATGCATGGTGGTAGGCAACTAAGCCTATCCTTTTGGCTACACATGGAGAAATTATATGGACCATATTTAAAGAAGAATTTGATAGAAAGTATTTTCCTACACATGTTAAGACACAAAAGATATTTAAATACATAATTTGAAGCAAGGCCCTATGTCAATTATTGAGTATGAAAGAAAATTTTAGGAGCTCTCTAAATACGCACCTCATATGATAAACACAAGAGATGAAGGCTCGAAAGTTTGAATGAGGGCTTAGGGCTAATATACAGAGGTTTGTGGGCATTCTTCAATTGAGGACATATATTGATGTGGTGCATCGATCTCAAATATTTGAAGGCATTGAGAAGGCAAAGGCACAAGGGAAAGAGAAAAAGAAACGGGATGACTAGAGGCCTTTTAAATTTGTGACAAGTCAAGGGAAAAAGCCCTAAACTAGCTATAATTCACATGAACATATTGCTATAGCAAGTTACAATAATACAAATGCATTCAATGATACAGGAATTCAATATAGATCATGTCAACACATATATGCAAGAATGTATCCTTATCTATAGAAGTGTAAAAATTACTGCAATTGCAACCGAACCTCACAATTAGAAAGTCCAGAGAACTTCAAAGACTACCTAGAATAGGGTTATAAAAATACATTAAAGACAGGAGTCAAAACAGAGCAACAACCAACTTGATTGGGCTACTATGACCCAGTCGATCGCTTATGGCGGTTGGTTGGGCAATCAACCACCCAAAGCGACCACCCATATTATAGACAACATCTGGAGTCTGAAATTCCGATTTTGATCTCCCAATTTTAATCCAATTTTAGGATGATCTAAATCCGAATTTTGTTTATATAGAGCCTACAACATAAGCACAAATCAAAAACCTAAAATTAAATGATTTAGTAACCACATCATCTCCTTCAATTAGATCAATCCTTTATTCGGACTTAAGGATTTGTTTTCGGACATGATCCAATCAAGATCACTGATGGGAGAATATAACCATCACAAACAACTTACCACATAATTAAGGAGGATGGATTCACACTATATTTAAGAGAAGAGAAAATAGGTACAGAGAGTGTGATATCAACTTACCTCCGGTTGATTAGCTAAATTGACAAAGGATTGGATCTTCCTTGCAAGTCACGCGTCCTTCACCTTCCAACACGTGCTCTCTGACTCCTAACAGTCCACAAAAGCCTCCACAAACATAATATTAAGTAAATAAGATGTGGTTGGCTATATATAGAGGTCTGGAGAAAAATAGGGTTTAATTCCCGCAAGCAGACCTGTGCGGTCGCTAGGGGCAGTTGGTTGATCAATAAACCCCTTAAGAAACCACCCCCTAGTACTTTCCAATACTTGGGTGCTTTGCTCAATCAGTTGATCCCCAACTCAAACCCAACCCTAAACAACATGTGGGGGTATCCTTACCTTGATCCCAGACATCTTCAATCCCAACTTGACTCTGATTGGTGATCCACTTTCCTAGTCCATCAGGGTTTCTATGAGTTCTTCTTTTGATTCCCAGTAAGGCAGGTTCTTCATCAGTGGAATCTTGGTCCATGGGTTTAGGGTATGGATTATGGACTTCAATCCAGTTTGTCAACAACTTATTCCGGTTGGACCTTTGGGTACTCAGACCTACAATGTGGATCCTGGGTTAAAAATACGTGGGTTGTTACATCCTCGTCCCCTTATAATAAATTTCATCCTCGAAATTTACAGCATACCTGTATGTCTGAAAAAAATGGGGATATTTGGTTCGCATCTCATCTTCTTTTTCCCAAGATGCTTCTTCAAATGAATGATTCTTCCATTCGAGTTTCACCAGGGGTATGGTTCGATTTCTTAGCTATTGGTCCTTTCGGTCCAAAATTTCTGCCGGTTCTTCATCATAGGTCAAATCCGCACTTAAACCTTCAGGTTCATGCTGGAGCAACTGTTTTGAGTTTGCTATGCAATAGCAAGGACTTAGCATAGGAATACATCATGCACACCAGCTAGAGATGGAGGAAGGGCCAACCTGTAGGCAACTTATCCAACCTTCTCAGTAATCTTGAAGGGTCCAATATATCTAGGGTTGAGTTTCCCTTTGATATTAAATCTCATAAAACCCTTTATAGGTGAGACATTCAAGAATGCCCGCTCTCCAACATAAAAGTCCAAATCTAACCTTCTTCCATCCGTGCAGGACTTCTGTCGAGACTAGCCTTGATTCTTTCTCTAATTGTATCCACCATAGTACCTGTGGTCTCAATTAGATTAGGGCCAAGAATACGCCTTACCCCAACTTCATCCCAATAGAGAGGAGTCCTACAAGTTCTTCCATATAAAGCCTTAGATGGAGCCATTCTAATTGTCGAATGGTAACTGTTATTGTATGCAAATTCCACCAAAGCTAAGTGCTCATCCCAGTTACCACTCATGTCAATAACACCTGTCTGAAGCATGTCTTCCAGTATCCGAATGGTCCTTTTTGATTGTCCATTAGTCTACGGATGATGAATTGTGCTCAAATTCAACTAAGTTCCCAAGGCTTTTTGCAAACTATTCCAGAAACGAGAGGTGAACCTTGGATCTCTATTTGACACAATGATGACCAGTACACCATGCAATCTCACCACATTATCAACATATAGCCTTGCCAACTTATCTATAGTATAGGTGATCTTCATTGGATTGAAGTGAGTTGATTTAGTCACTTGGCCCACTAGCACCCACACTGAGTCATTCCCTTTGCTTGTTCGGGGTAGACCTGTAACAAAATCCATGGCGATATCTTCCCATTTCCAACTAGGTACAGGAAAAAGTTGCAAAAGACCAAATGAAGCTGCCTGATATCTTTCACCTGCTGACAAGTTCCACACTTGGCAATGAAATCTTCCACATCATTCCTCATACCAGGCCACCAGAAGTATCCTTTCATATCTTGATACATCTTTACACTACCCAGATGAATGGTGAAGATGGACTAATGGGCATCAGTCCAAATCTCTGTCCTGAGGTCTTCCACTGCTGGAGCACAAATTCTTTCTCTAAAAACAAGTACACTTCCTTAGACTTCGAAGAAATCAAATCAATCTTCTTCTTTAGTTCCAACTCAGTCAATTGCAAGGCAATGACTCTATCCCTTAGACTCGGTCAAACCGATATAGTTGCTAAGATAGCTTCGAAACCTTCTGGCACAATCTCAAGTCCAAGTTCAATGATGGAGAATAACAAAGGCTTACTAAGAGAAGCCAGATCTACACTTTGTCAATTGCTCTTTCAAAGCATTGGCAACCACATTAGCTTTCTCCGGATGATATTGGATATCGCAATCATAATCCTTCACCAGTTCTAGCCATCTACGCTGTCTCATATTCAATTCTTTTTGAGTGAAGAAATACTTGAGACTCTTGTGATCTGTGAATATTGCCATCCTTTCACCATACAAATAGTGACGCTAGATCTTTAGAGCAAAAACCACTGCAGCTAATTCCAAATCATGAGTAGGGTAGTTATACTTGTAATTCTTCAACTGTTTTGATGCATAAGCCACTACCTTTCCATGTTGCATTAGAACACAACCCATACCAACTTTAGAGGCATCGGTATATACCATCAAACCTCCAGAGTCATCTGGTATAGTCAACACTGGAGCGTTAGTCAACCTCTTCTTGAGTTCTTGAAAACTCTTTTCACAGGCTTCACTCCACTCAAACTTGATTACCTTCCTGGTAAGCTTCGTCATAGGGGCCGATAGTCTAGAGAAATTCTCTATGAAGCACCTATAATAACCAGCATACCTAGAAAACTTCTGATCTTAGTGACCGACTTGGGCTTGTCCCAACCTGCCACAACTTTCACCTTAGCATGATCAACTTTAATACCTTCAGCTGAGACAATATGTCCCAGAAAGACAACCTTGGACAACCAAAGTCACATTTGCTGAATTTGGTATACAACTTCTTTTCTCTCAGCCGTTGTAAGGCAAACCTCAAGTGCTCAACGTGATCTTCCTCATTCTTAGAATATATCAGAATGTCATCAATGAAAACTATAATGAATTTGTCTAAGACATCCTGAAATACTCGGTTCATCAGATCCATGAATGCTTCCACTGCATTAGTAAGACCAAATGTCATGACTCTAAATTCATAGTGCCCATATCTGGTCCTAAATGTCGTCCTATAGATATCATTGGACTTTACACTCAATTGATGATACCCAGATCTTAGATCGATCTTTGAGAATATAATAGCATCTTTTAATTGATCAAACAAGTCATCGATCCTAGGAAGAGGATACTTGTTCTTAGTTGCCAACTTGTTCAACTCATGGTAGTCTATGTAGATCTGCATACTACCATCCTTCTTCTTCACAAATAGCACTGGGGCTTCCCATGGTGAAATACTGTGTTGAGTAAACCCTTTATCAAACAACTCATTAAGATAGGTTTGAAGTTCTTTCAACTCAGTTGGAGCCATTCGATATGGGGCTTTTGAAACTGGTGCTGCTCTAGGAATTAGATCAATAGAGAACTCTAATTCTCTCTATGGGGGTAAACCCGACAAGTCATCAGGGAAAACATCTACAAAATCCCTGACTACCTCAATATCAGACAACTGCTTCTCACCTTCTGAAGCATCCATAGAAGAGGAGAGTAGTTCGACATCCATAGTCAATTCTCTGACTTTCACAGTCGTAGCGACAATCTTCTTGCTCAGCTTTCCTTGATTCCCTTGATATTCAAATGGATGAGCATCTTTAGGATGAAAAAGTACTTTCCTTTCAGAACATAAGATGATAGCTCTATGCTTCATTAGCCAATCCATCCCAAGTATCACATCGAAGTCTTTCATATTCAACTTCACTGATCGAGCTTCCAAGTTTCTATCAGCTATGGTTACTGGACATGATTCTACCATTTCATCTAATCTCACAACAGATCTGGTAGGAGTACTAATAACAAGTCCCCTTTTCAGCTTCTCAAGTGTGACAGGGATATGACACACAAGTGAAGATGCAATGAATGAAAGAGATGCGCCTGTATCACATAGTACAAAAGAAGAGATAGATGATACTGGGATAATACTTGTTACCACATCATGATTAGTCTCAAGTTTATACTAGTGACATAGAAAACTTTCCCTGCAGGAGCATTCTAAGCCGGCTTTGTCATAGCTAACATTTGAGGATTAGGTTGCTGAGTGCAGTTACGAGAATAGTGACCTGCCTTTCCACAAGTGAAGCAAGTAACATCTTTGGCGCTTGCTGGAGATGTTGAGGTAGGAACTACAGGTCTCTAATTATTCACCGCTAGACGGGGGTTAGCATACACTGGTCCAGTAGCTTGATCTCCTGCAGCTAGATGTACCGGTCCATTGCTAGATCCATAACTCGAACCAGAGCTAGCACCTCTAGGCTAAATACGGTGCCAGGATATGGAGCAGGCCTAGATAATCTCTTGTTACAGTCCACTAGATTGTTTTTGTTCGCCACTAATCTCTATATCTGATAGTGCTCTCTCTCATTATCTTCAACTTTCTTAGTATTCTGCACCATCTGAGCGTATCCTTCTACTGGCTGAATGGCAAGATAAGTCTTTAGTGACGGCCTCAATCATTTGAAGAGTTTCTTTGCCTTCTCTAGTTCATTTCTTGTGGCTTTAGGGGCAAAGAAGAACAACTCTTCAAATTGTTGTTGAAACTCCAAAATTGTACTAGATTCCTAAATAAGAGCCATAAACTCGGACTCTTTAGCATCTCTCACAGACTCAGGAAAGTAATTCTTGTAGAAGGCTTATTTGAAAATCTCCCAAGTAATGTTATGATGCAAAGCTTCCAAAATTGGCCGAGTAGCATTCCACCAAGCATCTGCATCGTTCTGTAATCTTTGCTCAACACACAGGACCTTCTGAGTTTCATTTCGTTGAGGTTGTGGAAATCTTTCTCCATCTCTCTATTCCACTTATTTGGAAACAAAACATCCTTGGTGATTCCATAAAAGGCAGGGACTTGAAGTTTAATGAAATGCTCCATCAATTTCGAATGAGGTCCAGAAGCAAAACGATCAACATTGGCGCCTACTGCGGCAATACAGGTCCCAAGAGGATTATGAGTTGCTTGCCCGGTCTGTTGCATAGTCATAAAATCCTGCATCATATTGTTGAACTCATTCTGTTGTTGATGCATCATGTTTCCCAAAATGTTTATCACATCCTGAATGGAGACTACAACAAGTGGGTTCAGAAAATTAGGGTTTCCACCAGCAAGAGGTTAATCAGTTCTCTCCAACATTTGCCTAGCCATTCACACCATTCCCTTCTTCATTCAGGCCATTTAGTACACTGTGATTCCTTAACTGAACCATTCTACAAATTTTCAAAATTGACAACACTGAAATGTTAAGTCCAGGAAATGATTCTTCATGCTAAACATACTTCAATTTCAGGTAAACATCAGTATAAAAAGGTTGAGTTTAGCACAAAATCCAAAATTCCCAAAACAGGGCCAAAATCCACCCAAATTAGGCAACAACAACTGGACCAGTCGCTTTGGGTCGTCAATTGTTCAATCGACCAATATAAGTGACCGCCCAAGCATCCACAATGAAAAAGATGAATAAATTTGGTTTTTGGTTCTCATTTTCATTCTACACTTTACCAAACAGTTTGGGCTCTGGGGAACTTCGGTCTTAGGTCAAGGAAGAATTTTTGGGGACTCCGTTGACAACAAATCTGCTCTCTACGCATTCCATTTGCACCGCACAGGTATTCTACCCGTCAAAACCCTTTTTTTGTGTGGTTTGGATGAAAGATTCACCAATGCTTCATTTTTCTAGGTTTTCTTTGGTATAAAACCCTATCTTTCCTTTTATTAAATATGTCTAGGCATAGATCTACTATTCATTATGCAGTTAGACACTCGTGGGCATCTCATAGACACATTTCTAACTCCCATTTTCCTCTTATCTCAAAATTTTCAGATTTCACATAGATGGTTGCCTGCGGAGGTAGGAGAGTTCCCATTCGCGACCGAGGTTGTGGACGTGGTCTAGGTGAAGCCCATGATCCTGTGCATCCAAATTATTTCAGGTCAGAGGATGCTCAGGAGCTATACTTTGGCCACTTTGGTCATCGGTGGGTCGAGTTTGGGTTGTCTCGTGGTTATAGGAGAGTTAGAGGAGTTAAAAATTGCGGAGAGGTTCACAGTTGTAGGGTGGGGTAGCATGCTAAACTTGAATGATACAACCTATCCCAAGCTTGTCAAGTTGTTCTATAGCAGCTTGACCTTTCATGAGGAGCTAGTGGGAGACATGGACACTAGGCTCGTTATCTAGAGTAGGGTGAAGGACACTGACAGCTGTTTCTCCACTCGGACTCTCGCTCACATAGTACATGTTCCCTACATCCACTCAACGAGGAGATGGTTCGAGCTAGGGGCAAAGTTAGACTATGTTATTCACTGGGAGGAGAGGGCTTTTGTCTTTTCTACTATATGCAGGAACATCTACAGCAGTGTCGAGTTAGTGATTGAGCTGCTACCATCTTGCAGCAGCGTTATCTCCAGGATTATCTCTAGGAATCTGCTACTCAAGGCAGGTCATCAGGGTGAAATATCCCTCATGTAGGCCTTGATGACATTCACAGTGTACACCCACTATGAGATAGACTTGGCATTCGTCATTCAGAATGCCATGATATACAGGGTGACACATCTAGGGGGTGAAAACCTTGCTATGGAAGGCTTCTGACTCACATCTTCCAGCACTACGGGGTCGACTTTCCAGGGGGAGGAGGCTTTACCTGTAGGCTTTGGTGGCACCATTGGTCACCGACTGGTTTCTCAGATGCATTTATTGGGTGGACCTGATTCACCGGAGTTGCCAGCCGATCTAGAGCATGGTGCAGATGCAGTGGGGGATGTCGAGGTTGGGGATGAGGACTCAGAGGATGATGATCAAGGAGACTCACCGCCACCATCCCAATTCGAGATAGGGGGTCCATCTGAGGCTAAGGGTACACTAGAGAGATCACAAACTTTAGCAACTTCCAGGGCCGGAGTGCAATCTTAGGTGAGATACTCACTCGGGTGGAGCACCTAGAGCAACATCAAGTAGTGAAGACCGACTAGTTAGCATATTACTTAGACATTCTCCACTAGCTGAGGCCAGCACCACCACCACCGGAGTAGTTCAGTCATATTTATGCTCATTTTGACTCAGTACAATCTGACTTTAGGATTTTATATTATTATTTTTATTTCACTACCATATTTCCATTTCCTACCCATATTGACTTGTAAAGCGTGAGTCACACTTCAGTTTATGTAGAACTTATCTTATTAATGAAATTCAATTATGCTTGTTGCATTTTTAGTTGTTGTCTTTTATGATTTTCTTGATGGTCATTATATGAGAAAATGTTTCACCTTATTTATGGTAACTTATGCCAAAAAAAAAAAAAAAAATCCATTTATTTTATCGTTTCACTTTCTAGCGTATGGTTGTAACTATTATTCACTTCTAGTGTTATGAGTCACTTCCGGATCTATGACTCGGATTGCTCAACTACCATTTGTATTAACTATCATTGACTTTGTAAACTTGTGGCTCTGATACCACCTCTATCACACCCCACTATCCGGTATCGGTCCTGACTGACAACCCGTGGGTGTGATTTGCAGTCACAAGATTTACGATTTACCATCAATGATAATAAATGCATCCAATAATAATCAATAGCAAGAATAATCCAAATAATTAAATAAAAGGAATTACATGAGTCCAAACTCAAAAGGAAATGAATCAAAGAAAAAGAGTAAAGTGATATGTCCCAAAATTTATAGAGTTCAGCGGAAGCAAAAGTTAAATTAATTTAGTTTCTTTCTTTTAGTTCTCTTAGGCTGCGTTTGTTTGCAGGGTTAAAGTGGGGTGGGTAAAAAGGGGTGGGAAAGTTGTACCCGATTACCACAAAACCCCGAATATTTACCTGTTTGGTTGCCTGGGGTGGGAAACTCAGGCGACAACTTTGGCCACCGTGGAATCCCTGTCGGGCTCATTTTTCCCACCCCAGGCCCTCTCAAAATCCCACGATTTTGATGGGGTTTTGAGGGAAAAATGAGGGAGAATTGAGAAGACTGGCGGGAGATCTGCAACTTTGGCGGGAGCTTCGGTGGAGATAGAAAATGACGGAGGAAGTGGCCCGCGGCAGAGGCTGAGCAGAGAGAGAAAGAGGGAGCGCAGAGCAGAGCAGAGAGAGAAAGACAGAGCGAGCAGAGAGAGAAAGACAACGCGAGAGGAGAGGGAGCGCAAAGCAGAGAGAGAAACAGAGAGCGAGCAGAGGAGAGAGAGAAACAGAGCGCGAGGGAGAGAGAGAAACAGAGCGAGCAGAGGAGAGAGAGAAACAGAGAGCGAGCAGAGGAGAGAGAGAAATAGAGCGCATAGGAGAGAGAGAAACAGAGAGCGAGCAGAGCAGAGAGAGAAACAGAGCACAGAGGAGAGAGAGAAAGAGAGCGCAGAGGAGAGAGCGAGCAGAGAGAGAAATAGAGTGCGAGCAGAGGAGAGAGAGAAACAGAGCGCAGAGGAGAGAGAGAAAGAGAGAGCGAGCAGAGAGAGAAATAGAGTGCGAGCAGAGGAGAGAGAGAAAGAGAGAGCGCCCACCGAAGAAGACGACACGGACACCCTTGCAACCGTTGCACTTTCCGCTGGAGTAATCCGCTTGGATCCGCTGTGGCGACTCACCGGCATAGCAGAGACACAGAGAGAGAGAGCGCATCACTCAGAGCACCTCCCACCTCCCACCTCCCATCTGAGTATTTACCTGTACACAATATACATATGAGTAAACTATAGGGAGAAAAAAAATAATGATAATATATCTTTAATTTAAATTACTTTTACAATCCCACCCCATTCAACCAAACAAGTATTAAAACTTGAAAGTCCTCACCCCATCCAACCAAACAAGTATTGAAACTGGAAAAATATATTTACCCATTACTTTTCCACACTTTACTATCCTGTTTCCCACCCCACTAACATATGGGACCCACAAGTACAACTTTCCCACCCCTTTTTTTCCAGCAAACAAACGCAGCCTTAAGGGCAATGGTCTTTTCTTCAAATTTTGTAGTGAAGGGAGTCATCTAGCCTTCCTCCACTGACTTCTCGAAATGATGTGATATCTGCCTCCTCCTACCATAAATGGGTGCTATAAGCACACTTCAAGCATCTGCAGGTGGCTTCGTGGTATGCATCTCCACTTCCCATTGATGCCTCCATAACATCTTCACAAGAGTCATTCCAGTCACAGGGAACTTCTTTTGATCCAATATACTCATCTATATAATATAGTTCAACACATAAAAAGGAATGAGTTCTGACGAACTCAGTAAGGAAACACATCTCACATCCATATTGACATTATATCATGGTACACAACATATATAAAAAATGATATGCAAGTGTATGGATGCAGCTAGAATCGAACTATGCAAGTCTCTAAATGGTAGACTTGATTTAAGACATAACACCAACCCTCCTCTGAGTAGGTCTAGTAACTCTAATCCCTCACGGACTGGTTACCTCTATTGGGATCCTGGGAAAGGGGTTTAGTCCTCGTCAATCAACCATGGCTAGGGTTTAGGTCAGCACTCTCTCACCAAGATCATTGGCATGAGTACTGACGCATGTCAGGGTTTCTAATCCAATTCAAGATCATACAGTGACATACTACATGTAGTCTAGATACTTTCCCTATGGAAACAACCAACTCAGTTCAGTATCCTTCTCTACCTAGGAATGAGAATCCTCACGGATTGGCTACCTCTGTTGGACTTCATTCCCTAATCCTATGGTCATCCACATATTGTTGGGCGGATCGTCATGGCCTTAGTTCCTGACTAAGCCAACCACGCCAGCACTTAGTACTTACTTACACTAAGTCAACCAAAAACCCAACTAGAGAGAGTAGAAGAAAGCTTAGAGCTTTAAAGAGAACCTTGAGAGAACTTGTATTGATAACTTGTTTGATGGTTTGTACAAATGATTCCCTCCCCTATTTATAGGTGAAGTAGGATACAATGAATGGTTATGATTATGTACAGGTGTCAATAATCTAATGGTTAGGAAAATCCTAGTAGATCTAGATATTTCTAGGGACATTTCTAGAGACAAGGTATTTTCTAGTTGTAAGAGTCCTCTAGAATCTCCGTTCTTTTCAGAATGTGGGTTAAGTGTATCCCATTAATAACTTTTGCTAAGTTAGGCTAGGCCATGTGTGGCCCACTCATATTATATCATTGGGCCCATAACAAATTGGGCCATGTCATGATAAATCAAGTTGTGTCAGGATGCTCTCATGTCCCCTCATGACTCCCGGCCGCTCCTTGGATGTCCATGAGTCCAACCCTAACATATGCAATCCTGTCAATGCATGATTAATAGTGGACCACTGAATCTTCGCATGGACTAGTTGCCGTTGTAGGATGAGACAGTCACATCACCGACATCATAGGTCATTCGGCTTCAATATCACTGTCGAAAGGGTAGTAGCATGTATGGGTACCTAACCATGCATTCTAGACCTCCTAGGTATGTCATCCAACAACCATGATAGTGCTGGGGACATCAGTAAGTAGTGTACCATGCCATAGCCCCTGATATCCCAAGCAATGGATACCCAATATGGATACCCTCCACCATAGTTACATCACATCATCATATAAATAAGTATTCAACATCCATAGTAATTTAAGTATATCTAATGATCATCACAACATTTAACTAACTATGATTCACATGAACATACTATTACAACAAGTTACAATAACACAAATGCATTCAATGATACAGGAATTCAATATAGATCATGTCAACACATATATGCAAGAAAGTATCCTTACCTGTAGAAGCGTAAAAATCACTGTAATTGCAACCGAACCTCACAATTAGAAAGTCCATAGAACTTTAGAGACTACCTAGAATAGGGTTATAAAAATACAATAAAGATAGGAGTAAAAACAGAGCAACAACCAACTTGACGGGATAACTGTGACTTAGACGGTCGCTTATGGTGGTTGGTTGGGCAATCGACCGCCCGTATGACAGACAACATCTCAAGTCCCAAATTCCTAATTTTGAACTCCCAATTTTAATCCAATTTCAGGATGCCCTAAATATCCGAATTTCGTTTATACAGAGCCTACAACGTAAGCACAAATTAAAAACCTAAAATTAAATGATTTAGTAACCACATCATCTCCTTCAATTAGATCAATCCTTTATTTGGACTTAAGGATCCGTTTTCGGACATGATCCAATTAAGATCATTGATGGGAGAATAGAACCATCACAAATAAATTACCACAGAATTAAGGAGGAAGGATTCACACTATTTAGGAGAAGAGAAAATAGGTATAGAGAGTGTGATATCAACTTACCTCCGATTGATTCACTAAACTGACAAAGGATTGGATCTTCCTCACAAATCACACGTCCTTCACCTTCCAACACATGCTCTCTGACTCCTAACCATCCATAGCAGCCTCCACAAATATAATATTAAGTAAATAAGATGTGGTTGGCTATATATAGAGGTCTGGAGTAAAATAGGGTTTAATTCCCGCAAGCAAACCTAGGGGGCTGCTTGGGGCAGTTGGTTGATCAATTAACCGCCTTAAGCAACCACCCCTTATACTTTCCAGTACTTGGGTGCTTTGCTGAACCGGTTGATCCCCAACTCAAACCTAACCCTAAACAACATGTGGGGGTGTCCTTACCTTGATCCCGGACATCTTTAATCACAACTTGAGCTTGAGTTGGTGATTGACTTTCCTGGTTCATCTGGGTTTCTACAAGTTCTTCTTCTGATTTCGAGTAAGGCAGATTCTTTATCGGTGGAATCCAAATCCATGGGTTTAGGGTATGGATCATGGACTTCAATTTGTTTTCTCAACAAGTTATTTCGGTTGGACCTTCGGGTATGTCGGACATGTAATATGGATCTTGAGTTAGAAATATAGGGGTTGTTACAATTTAGCTAGAGATTACCCCACTTCGAGGGAGCAGCCCAAACAAGGATAAAATGGAAATTTTGGGATCCATGTATCTCAAAAAGGAAAGGAAAGGAAATTGAAGATTTGCAGAGAGCTAAGCACTCTGGGAAACTTTTTGCTATGACACAAAAAGAGGCTGAGGATTCCCAGATGGTAGTGGCAGGTATGATGTTTGTGTTATTAATTTAGTTAGTAATGTTTATGTTTAATGAAATGAAATACTAAATGGACTGATGGCTGAAATGTTTTCTTTGTTGTTTATAATTTGTTATGTTGGTTTAATGTAATATCAGAAATGCTTAGAATTGTTGATGAGACTGCATACACCCTCTTTGATTTCAGTTTTACCTACTCATTTATATCCCATGATTTTGCTTTGAAATTGAGACTGGAACTTCAACCAATGAATTATTTGTTATATGTAGCTACACCATGGTAGGGTGATGGAAGCAACTGAAATGGTAGAATCTTGCAAATTAGACTATGAGGGAAGAAAGTTGAGGGCTAATATGATAGTTATAAATTTGAAGGATTTTTATGTGATTTTAGGAATGGACTGGCTAGTTGCAAACCATGCCAGTATTTTGTGTTATGAGAGGAGGTGATACTAAGACCTTTAGGGAAGCCTGAGATCCAATTCTCAAGAATGAAAATATAGTCTTCTTCAACAAGAATGATCTCAACTATTCAAGCTAAGAGATTGCTTAGGCAGGGATGCCAAGGGTATTTAGCTTATGTGCAAGATTTGAAAGTAATTGGCTTTACTTGAAGTACCAGTGGTGAAAGAATTTCCTGATGTCTTTTCAGAAGACTTATCAGGGCTACCATCAGAAGGGAAGTGAAATTTTCCATCAAACTTATCCCTAGTACAACTCCAATATCTAAAGCCCCATGTAGAATGTTCCACAAGAACTAAAGGAATTGAAAGATAGTTGCAAGAATTTTTGGATAAGAGATTCATACGACCTAGTGTCTCTCCTTGGGGAGCCCCAATCCTATTTGTGAAGAAAAAGGACTGGATGTTGAGAATGTGCATTGACTATAGGGAATTGAACAAAGTGACTATTAAGAATAAGTACCCCTTACCTACGATTGATGACCTGTTCGATCAACTACAAGAAGCAAAGGTATTCTCTAAGTATGACTGGAGATTAGGCTATCACCAATTGAGGTTAAAGGAAGAAGATGTACCAAAGACTGCTTTCAGGACTACATACATATATTATGAGTTTCTTGTTATGCCTTTTGGGTTGACTAATGCACTAACAACCTTTATCGATTTAATGAATAGGAAATTCCATAATGTCCTGGATCATTTTTGAGTTTCTCTTGACTTATTAACATTTCTTTTATGAGAAGTTGACCAAGAGGTGATGGGTTTGGACTCCACCATCAGAGTTGTCAATCTCATAAGATGTAGTTAGTAGCATTAGACCTTAAAAATAAATAAACAAATAAATAAACAAATATAATATATATATATATATATAAATATATATATATATATATATATATATATATATATATATATATATATATATATATATATATATATATATATATATTCAATCAATTAATTATTTTTCCTTTCATAGAGATGATCGACTTCGTGGAAGAAAAATACATGTCAGAATACAATAGCCATGGAAATTCTATCTAAAATTTTATTGATGCAATTATTTTGTATGCATTGACTACATTTTTGAGATTTGGATATTGCCATGTTTGTGTAATTTTATGTTGGCAATGTTATACCCTCCCGTGGTGGTTTAGGCCTTTGATTCTCTCCATCTATTGGATGCAGTATCTATCTCTTCCAAATAGACCATAAATATTTATTTCATTTATTTTTGGAGGAGACCTTTTATTTGGTGCTTATGAAATGACACATTTTTTTATGTATGTACGCTAGAGTTAGTATTTGAAAGTGATGCAAATTGTGGTACATCCTAGTAGCATTGTAATATGATTTCATGAGATGTAATTAAAGGGTTGTAATTTTAATTATTTTTTGGAAGCCATGTAAAGGATTGCCACCACACTGCGCATCACAATCTTGAATTAACTCAGTGTGTCATTAGAAGTACCAAAATTTGGGTTCTTTTAGTGGGATCCATGCGCATCTGTATGTATGGTACAATCCTGTGGTAGTGGAATCTTATATTCCTCTTTTTGTTCGAAACTAGTTGAAATTATATGTTTCAATTCACTCATGTGATATTTGATTATGAGCTTAGCGAATTGTTGGTCTCACAGTGTGGGTGTGAAAATTATTAATTTTAATTAGGGTTTTTTGAACAAAATATAAAAATGTGTATTAAATGTCCTATTGCGCATTCAACTTAATGTCATATTGTGCATTGTTGAATGTAGTGATGGTCAATCTATATGATGTAGCTAACCTTGAAAGATGTTGTAAATTGGATGAGACCAACTATTACATATGGCATCGTATGGTTCTATCTGTGCTCAATAAATAAGGTTACCTAGACTTACTGACCTTTGAAATGAAGAAACCCGACAAGGATAATACTTGCTTGACACGTCAACAGAAGAATGCCTATGAAACTTGGTTAAAAAGGATTGATGGATATGCTATTTCATGTTTAGTAGTATGCATGAAGACTTAATTAGTGTATATGAGAAATACTCTACTACCAAGTCTATGTGGGACCAAACAAAACTAGAGTTTGGAGGTACGTCAACTACTAGGTTAAGGGCCATGACCTTGAAGTTAGATGTGTATTGTAAGGACCCCGAGCATACCATGCTCGAGCTCCTAAGTATTATGAAAGACATGATTAGGAAATTGGATGATGTTGGGAACACTCTTACAGATGAGCAACAAGTACAAGCAATCATTAAGACACTACCTAATTCTTGGGCCCAAATAAAAATGGTTCTCACACATAACAATGACATCAAAACATTCAATGATGTTGCCGCTTATGTGGAACTAGAGATGGAGCACCAAGATGTGATCTTAAAACAAGTCCTTGTCACCAAAAAGGAGCAGTGCAAGACATCTTAGTCTAAGCACAAGAGATAAGGCAAAGCAAGAAATCAGGTTAAGGCTTTGAACCTAGTACCAAGTAGAGGCAAATCTATGAAGCAGCAAAGGGGCAAGCGTGGTAGAAATAGATAATCTTGCAAAGTCAAATGCTATTACTACCAAAAGATGGGACACTTCGCTCATGATTGCACAAAGTCAAAGAAGGTTCCATTATGATCTCTCTCTCTCTCTACATATTACTATGTGTATACATGTTTTTGTTGCTCATACTCGGCTTTGAATGGATTTTGTATAGGAGCAACAAGACGTATTGTTAGAGATCGAAGGGGACTTATAGATTACAAAACTTTTCTGGATGGCTCCCAAACTATATGTATGGGAATTAGCATGAATGAAGTAGTACAGTGTGGTGGTACCCCAAGCTTGATTTGCACACTGAGTGCATATTACTTCTCCACGACTTGCCAAAAGCATCAGAAATTTGACGTAATCTAGTTTCAATTTGGCACACTTGTGTCTTTGTTAAATTCCTTAATATTTGATAGTTGTTTTGGAAATGCGTTCCAATGGCAGTTTATTTGAACATTGTGACTATAGAATGGTTTCATCAAGTAAGATTTTCTTTAATCTAACTCTTTCTATTTCATCTTTTGTGATCTATGTTAATTGTGATCTTGTATATTCTTTGAGCATGCTAGATTTAAACATATGAATCATGACAAGATTTACATGCTAGCTAGAGAAGGTCTTCTTGACCCCCTCGCTAAGGCCAATCAATTGATATGTGGGCCTTGTTTAGCTTGTAAGGCTTGCTGGAACATTTTAAGAAAGGTATCTAAGATTTATCCTTGTGGACATTGCAAACAATTAATGAGAGAGAAATTTAAAAATTCTTTCTTCCGTGTAACAAATAATAATAATGTAGTAGGGAATAGAGAAAGTTTTCACTTCTAAATATGTTTAAGATGGGAATGGCGCAAGTCAACCTCTCAATATCTTACTGGGGGGACTTCTTTTGTGACTACAGCCGACATCCATAACAATGTGTTATCATAGGCAAAGTCTTGTAATGTTCATTTTCTGGAGATTTATTTCCTATCATAAAAGACGCTTACATCTTGAACTTATAAGAAAGAGATTGAAAAAGTACCTCATCTGGTTTAGGTGAGGGTGGGGAATTAAAACCCATCTTGTAATCGCTAGAGAAGATGAAATTGATCATCAATCTAGTGGGAGTGCACTACCAAGTGTGAGCATACAATCAAATACTCAAGATCCCTTTGTGGGTAGAAGCACATAAGAACCTGTTCATATTTCATCATTTTGAGGTTGAAAAGAATGCTATTAGCCGTGCTTCATGAGATGAGAAAGAGTTTGCTTCATTATGTGAAGTACTCACTTTAAGCTAAGGAAATAAGATAATCATCTATGGAACATGAGATTTGTCTTCTAGTGCATGCCTAGTGCATAGTGGCATAAGAATATGCCTAAAGAGAGGGAATAGACCGTCGTGTAGGCTACAAAGATGAGAGACCTTCTCCCTTGTGGTGAAAATTATCTCAATTTGTTTTATGCTTGTCCACAAAATTGGACTTGGAAATCTATTAGTTGGATATTCATAATTTTTTCCATAGTGGAGAACTAGATGATAAGTCCTTTATGGCTTGACTAATGAGTTTTGTGGTCAAGGAATAAGGGCGCAAAGCATGCTGTCTCATTTATTTATTCTTTGAACTTAAGCAATCGTCTAGGTGGTGATGTATGAAGTTTAATCATTCTATGTAACAACCCTCATATTTCTAACCTGGAATCCGTATTGTAGGTCCGATAACCCGAAGGTCAAGCCTGGTTAAGTTGTGTAGTGCCTAGATAGAAGTCCATAATCCATACCCTGAACCCATGGACCTGGATTCTCCTGATGAAGAACCTGCCTTGTTGGGAAGTTGGATTTTTGGTAGAAGGCAAGAGGTGTTTGGAGATGTTTAGAATGAACGTAAGACCTCCCCTATGTGTTGATTAGGGTTAGGTTGAGGTTGGGAGTCAACCTCTTGAGCAAAGCACCCAAATACAACAATGTACTAGGGGGCAGTTGCTTAAGGCGGTTGATTGGGCCAATCAACCGCCCCAAGTGATCGCCAGGTTCTGCTTGTGGAAAATTGCCTTAATTTGCCCCTATTCTCTATAAATAGCAACCCCCACCCTATTAACGTATTATTGTATTCAGGATTGCTATTTTGGCTGGTTAGGTGGTAGTGGAGACGTGCTGGAAGGAGAGCGAAGTGTGGATTGAGATTTGGAATCATTCCCCCTCTGTTCTATGAATCTGGTTGAGGTATGCGAATCTCCATTCACCCATTCTCTTCTTTCAACTTTGGTTTGGTGTTGGATCTATCTCCATCATGTTAGGGTAACTTAATTGTGATTGGTTGTATCCCCTTTTCAACGTTCTTGAAAGGTCGAAAACGAATCCCTGCATTCAAATAAAGGATGGATCTAATTAGGGGAGATGATTTGGGTGATAGATCTGTGTTAATTTTATGGTTATGTTTTTGCTCCTTGGTTATAGACTTGTTAAGTTTGGAATTTGGATTGAGATCATCCTAAAACCGGATTGAAATTGGATGATCAAAAGTCTGAATTTCGAAGTAGGAAGTAGTCTGTTTTGGGGGTAGTTGATTAAGGCGGTTGCTTAAGCCAAGCGACCGGCTAGGTCAGAGTAGCAATGTGACTTTTGGCTTTTACTCGATTTGACTCATGTCTCTTATATAATCTTGTAACTCTGTGTTTAGGTGTTCTTTGACTTTACTGAAGGTCTTCTAATTGTGTTTGGTTTACAATCTAGGAAGCTTTTACTTATTTACAAGTAAAGACATACATTCTTGTCTATATGCAATGACATGTACATGATGAATCAGTTGTTTTCTTTACTATTTACTAATCATGTACCTTGTTGTAACTGTATAAAGCATGAAAATACTATTGTATTCTTGTTGTTTGTGATGTTCTTTTATGTACTTTATCATTTATGATATTCAGCAACTGGTTATGGTATGATGGTGAATGATGTAGTGTAGTTCTGATGGAAAGGGTATTCCATTTGGATATCTTGGCTTGAGATATTAGAGGGCTGTGGTATGAGACACTTGCTCACTGATGCCTCTAGTACTATCATGATTACTGAATGACATACCTAGGGAGTCTAGAATTGCATGGCTAGGTACCGCACATACTACTACCCTTTCGGTAGGGAATTTAAGCCAGATGACCCATGACAATGGTGATGTGACTCTGTTTCATCCTATAGCGGTTACCAGTCTGTGCAGAGAGTCAGTGGTCCACTATTGTTCATGCAATGGTAGGGTTGCATATGTTAGGGTTGGGCTCATGGACGTCCAAGGAATGGACCGGGTGTCGTGAGGAGTCATGAGAGCATTCCGCCCCAACAATATGTGGATGACCATAGGGTTAGGGAGTGGAGTCTGATGCGTCCAAAATCTGCTCAGCCCTTAGATCTCCTCGTGATGACCTGCAAAACGAAAGCGTCAGATGTGGCCCGACCGCTGGGGTCGGGAGTCCACCTCCGAAGGCTAAGTCAGCTGATGAACTTAATCACAAACGGCTCTGCTAGAAGCACAGAGCTAAGGAACGAAGAACTGGGAAAGGTGATCTAGATAGCAGAGCGCTGATAGTTTAAGTCTATCAGTATGTATCTGAACCTGAGTCTCAGATTGTGTGTTTTCGGTCCCCTCACCTCGTATGGTAGTGAGGTTTATATAGAGTGTACCTTCGAATCTCCTTCGTTGGATGCACTTGAGCCTTCTTCGGGTAGTCGTTGGATCTTAATAGTTAGATCCGTTGAGCAATAGACTTCTACTAGTTTGGACTAGTAGAGGACTCCTGAGATAACCTTTAGGTTATGTGATGATTATCCCTTCGATAATGATTATCCGCAGCCGTCAATTCGAGTCTGCCATCATTAGGGTAATTACCCTAATCCATAAGTAGGATTAGGGCACGCTTGTAGCCGAATAAGCTTTCTTCTTCAGCAAGCCATCTTCTGGATCCGGTTCGCTCGGGAGCGAGTTGGTTCCCTCCGTCTCGACCGGGGTCGAGGGTCGGACCAGGTATGAACCTGGTCTAATCATAATTTCTCTGTATCAGAGTCCAACAGCGGTAGCCAGTCCGTGAGGATTCTCATTCCTAGGTTGCGAAGGATATAGAATCGAGTTGGTTGGTGCAATAGGGGAAGTATCTGGACTTCATGTAGTGTGTTACTAGTATGACTTGCATTGGATTAGAAACCCCGACATGCACTAGTACTCATTGCCAATGGTCATGGTGTTGAATTAATCCCCAGCCATGGATGCCTGATGAGGACTTTACCCCTTTACCTAGGATCCCAATAGAGGTAACTAGTCCATGAGGGATCAGAGTGACTAGACCTACCCAGAGGAGGGCTGGTGTTATATCTTAAAGCATGTAAACTATCTAGATACTTGCATAGTTAGATCTTAGTATCATTCATACTATTGCATATCATTCATATCATATATGTATTATTGATTGTTTTGACATGTGGATGAGAAATGTGTTATCCTTATTGAGCTCGTCAGAACTCATTCCTTTTTCTTGTATGTTATACTAACTGCACAGATGGTTACACATCATTCGCAATTGGAGAGGATTCAAATGATCGAACCATCACCTATGAAGAAGATGTGGCACCGTCAATGGGAGATGGAGATATCATGCACGAAGCCTCCTACAGATGCTTGAAGTGTGCTTATAGTACCCCTTGATGGCCGAAGGAGGCAGATTGCTTGACATTTTGTAGATCGTATGGAGAAGAACTGGAGACCCCCTTGCTTGCTATGTTAGAAAACCAGTATTTAGCTTTAGAGAAAGACATTGGAAAGAAACTTATTTAGTTTATTTTGATTGCTTCCGCTAAACTCGTTATTCTTTTTGAACATTGATTTTTTCTTTGATTATTGTATTGGAGTATTTGGACTCTTGTAATCCTTTTTATTAATTATTGAACTTGCTATTGCTCTTGATTATCTATACTTGGATTAATTATTTTTTATGGGTAAGATTGTGGATCCTGTGACGAATCACACCCAAGGGTTGTCAGGTGGGAAATCGAGACCGGCCGGTGGTGTGTGACATTCTATACCTCTATTAAGTAAACTAATATTTCTTTATCCAATTATGTTGACGATATCCTATATATTGGAGATTTTTTGTAGCCACTAAGAAGTGGTTGTTCCGTATTTTCTTGAGATGAAGGACATGGATGGGGCCAACTTTGTGTTATGCCTAATGTTGGTAAGGAAATGCATTAGGAAATTCCTTGGTATAGTAAGTCTTACCAAACTTAATAAGGAAAATCCTTTAAGCGATTCCATATGAGCAACTTGAAACCCACATGCACTCCAATGGACAAGGCATGTGTTTTAAGTCTAGACCAATGTTCCAAGATTAATGAAGAGAGATAGAAACCATATGTCCAAGGTACCCAATGCAATATACAGTCTGATGCACGTGATGATATGCACTCATGTAGGCTATGCAATTGGGATGGTTATTCATTATAGAGCAATCTAGGACTAGGTCATTGATGAGTAATAAAGAGAATCCTTTAACATCTTAAAAGGGCTATAAACCTCAGGCTCGCCTATAGTGATTCACATTTGAGACTGAGAGGTTAAAGAATTTTTGCCACTAAAAGAGATGGTGTAAGTCCACATTAGGATCCACTTTTGAGAGATAGGGTTGTTGCTTGATATGATAAGAAATAGACCCACATTGCCCCATCTTTGGTTGAGTCAGAGTATGTTGCTAATTAGCAATGCTTTATGATAGATATTCGCTTGAGCAATGCTATACTTATGCATTAAGGAAGCATAGCAGCACTAATAGGATATCCCAAAATTCAAAAGGATGGCCGAACATGTTTGATATCACTACATTCACGATATGGTTGCAGAAATATGAAGTAGTCCTAATTTATATCTCCACTGACAAATGAGTTGGCTAAACCTCTTGATGAAGCTTATTGCTAGAGATATTTTTCCTGTTCATATGAGGAACTTGGGATTGAAGATGATGAAATATGTATTTTCTTAATTGGACACTTATATTGAACATATTCAAAGTGATATTGTATGTACACGTTTATTTTTTTATAAAGATGTCACCAGATATTGAATTGACCCACTCACATGGGTAATTCACATTGGCGCTTATGGATAGCTAGCAAGATGAGCCTATGATTTTGTAAGGCTTTAGGGGGCTTCCAAACCAATGAGGGGTGCCTCAGTAAGGACTAAGATGAGACCTCACTAGTCGAACATGGAGACAACACATTTCCATGTTACCTAAGTTGAAGCCGAATGATAATCTTTTACAATTGGTTGTTGGACAACTAGTTGTAAAAGAATCAGGTTATGTGCTTTAGGTAGCGATTGATCCAAGATTTGTATGATGTTTTTTTCTTTGTGATGCCCATATCAGTGGGAGTTACGCCATAGCATGTGGGTTTGTTGTATGTCTTTGAAATCGATTGATGATGAGAGTGATTGAATGGATCTGCTGCCGTCATTGTGTGAGCCATCGGGATCACATTTTGTTGATCCTCATGTATCCTTCACCTTAGACTATGCCACAAAGAGAACACCCAATGATGCTACTTTAGCTTATTCCTTAGAATCATGGATGATGCGGTCTCACAAGACAAGGCTGGGAAAGCAGTTGGGGATAATCCAAATGGCATGAGGGCTATGAGAAAATTTTTCATTCTATACCCAACGGTGATGTGACTCATTGCCTAGGCAACTTGTCATTTGACAAAGTCATGAGTACATTATATGAAGATAGTTCACATTGCTCACTATGAGGGATCGAGAGTGTGGAACTAGGTATAATTGAATTGTTTAGGGTATAATGAGATCATTTCGAGTGATGTGCTATGTTGGTTAGATGGAGACTTGATATAGCACTCTTACCCTAAATACATATCTTAGGTCGCACGTTCTATTTTTGCATTGAAAGGATTAGAGTTGATGAGAGCATTTGGATAACTCTGCCACCTTGTAGCGAGTGGGAGATGTTAATTGTAGTGGGTGGGTCTCATTACAATTTGCACCATAGGTGGCGGGAATGTGGTCATGTAGTCTAGGATGACTACTCCTCTATTAATTGAGTCTAAGCAGGACTCTGATATTGTTTCCCCTCACTTAGTTGAATCTAAGTAAAACTTTAATTAAGGAATTAGGGTTGAAGGAAAAACATTATAAATAGAGGGATAGAATACCGAATAGATTACTGAAAAATATAATCCTTTGCTCTGTGAATTCTCCTAAGAGAGAAGTTAATCCTGAACCTCCATCACTGTGGTTCGCCGATTTGAAAGTGCGGAAATAACCTACGAGAAAACAAATCAAGGGAACAGAAACGTAAAGGAACGAGAACGTGAAGAGGAACATCCTATGTCTAGATCTATTGTATTCAAGATCTCAAAGGTAAATGATCTTGAACCCATATCCAAAAAAATTAATTAACAATATCGAATTTTGAATGACGCAGTTAGGTATGTTTTACAGTGTTTCAGTACACAATTGATACTCTTTAGTGCTCCCCTCTTTCCTATTACATGTATAATTGAACTCTTTTATCCTTAGAGCTTTGAGATAAACTAGGAAATTTGACACATTGTCTGTATCTTCAATAGTGTCTCTTAGTCTATGTAGAATTATAATAAACCCAATATGTTTTGTAAGGGAGGAAGGGTCTCTATCTTCAATAGTGTATCTTAGTCTATGTTGATAACAATCCAATATGTTTTGTAAGGGAGAAAGGGTCTATCCAATATGTTTTGTAAGGGAGGAAGGGTCTATTAACGAACTCACTCTTGACACACACATACACACACAAAATTCCTACAAATAATGGATTCAAGAACCCATATTTCGTAGTTGAACCATTTTATTCTCTTCCGTATCGTTGCCACGGAGGAAGAAAGCTGTTCAGTAATCCCTTCCGAGCTCCGGTCAAGTTGCGGGCTTGCAGCTACGTAGGGGCGGACCTATGAAGGGGCCGAGGGGGGCCATGGCCCCCCCCTCGGATTTTTTAAATTTTTGTACAAATGCCCATAATTCCCTTGATTTTTCCACTTTTTTCTCTTCCCATATGTGAAATGTCCCTATTTGGCCCCCTCCCAAATATTGAGAATCATTTTTAAAGGTAAAATAATGGGTACAAATGTCATTCCTAATTAAAAACTATAATTCCCTATTTATTCTCCCCACTCTTCTCTCTCATCTTTTCTTCTTATTTATTCTCTTCTGTTTATAAACGTGGTTAAATGAAATTTTTGAAAAAACATCTTATTAGGTATTCAAAAATCAAAATGTCATTTATAATAAGAAACTAACTCTTCAATCCCTATTTATTCTCTTCTGTCTCCTCTCTCCTCTTTTCTTTCTATTTATTCTCTCTCCTTACTATAAGCGGAAAAAAATCTACTCCACAATTAAGTACTGTTTCTCTTTCTTAATTTATTTATCGTTTTCTTTTTCTCTCTTTTTTGTTATTCTTTTTATTTAATTTTATGTTATATGTTTCTTTATTTCTTTTGCAAATTTTGTTATTTGATTTTGTATTGTGAATAAAATGTCTATAGTTAGTAAGTAACTAATTGTCATTGGTTTGCATATCTTACCTAAAAGAAAATTTTGGTTTACATCTCCTACCAAAGAAAATTTCTGCTTGCATTTAACTTTTTAGGGTTGAAGTCATTTGTATATATATTTTTTCTATATTGTTGCTTTAATTTTACCTATATTTGGTCGGAAAAAAAATTTCATTATTAATAATTTACTCTTTTTTTAAAAATGTGTGGGCCCCACAAAATATATGTGGGTCTATTATTTAATACAATAAAATAATTTAGAAGTAGGACCTCAAATGAGTCTTATAAGGGCCCATATAATATGTGTGACAAAAAAACATTAGTGCTTCCCTAACGGGAAGGTTATCTGGCTTTCATTCTTCGCCCCCCCCCCAATATTACATCCTGGGTCCACCCCTGCAGCTACGGCTCCTTGGAGTCTGCACCCTCCAAATAAGGATACAGGATTGTAGCGTGTATTCTCCTTTCTTAGTGGATTCTGAAGAAATTACTTTCCAGCTTTCCTGTAGATTGCCAATCCCCTTCCTCTCTGTAAGCATCTATATCTTCTTCTCTGTTCTCTAAAATGGTGTGATGTTTGATTTACATAGCACCGTGAAAAGGGAGAACTAGTCCATTTGCCTTGATTGCCCGAAGTAGGAAAAGAGACATTCCTCCTAATGTTAGTGGTATAGATTTAGCAGACTTGATAGAAGTGCCTAGAGAATTTTTTTTTTGGGTAATACCAGAAAATTCATGACTTAAGAGTATGTACATAGGTCAGAAAATGGGATATTCCCCCACATAGTAAGCCTCTAATCATACACAGCTTACTTAGCCAGATGTGTAAACCACTTAAGTAAAAAATCATTCCTAAAAGGACCAAGAGAGGATTTTGTTTTTTTAAACTACACTTAGGTGCTAGATAAAAACATGAGTTTTACGAGCTCTGGGTAGGAGATGGTTTGGGAAAGCAGCGCCTAGAGAATTTTTTTAACATCTTTTTGAAAGTATTCTGCATAGAAACTGTAGTTTGAGGTTTGGACTTCAACCAAACTAAGCAATATTTCGTATTGCAATTGAAATTGGTTCACTTTTGGTAGTCAAATGGCCATATTTTGCCCCAAAACTTCATGGAGACCCTGGCAATTAAGAATGTCTAAAATTTATCTGAACTTTCTGATTGTTTTAAATTTAGAAAAGAAATACCAGATGATATTTTGGCTCTAGGCTGCTGTTGTGTTTTGACCTAAATTCTTTATTTGGAAGATGGATTCGCACCGACATATTTTGGTGGGCGACCCGAATGACCCATTTGCGGAGATCTGTGGTGGAAGCGGAGGGCTTGGGCCTATATGTCCACCATTGATCTCAGTCTGCGGAGGGGGTGCGGGGGTGGAGCATCTGCGGTACCGTACGACACGACGGGATGGATCAACCTATTTTTACCAATTGGAGTCTATATATATGTATCTTATGTTCACCTACCACATTATTAAGAGATTTGGAATTTTCGATTAGGGTTTTGGGTGAGAGTTCTTGTAACTCTGTTCTTGGCGATTGGTTGTGAGATCTCCTTCTATTCTTCTTCTACATAGTGGAAAAACTCTTCTTCTTCACTTGTGGACATAACATACCACATCGGTGTGAACCACGTTAAATCTCTCTGTTTTTTCCGTAATCTCTGTGTGTTTTCGTTTTTGTTTCTTTTTCGATTCTCTATTTCGTGGTGTTTGTTCTAATAGCTGCTTTTGTACTTTGTATACTTTTGCATCATTTTTCTTATATAACTTGTTTTACACAAAATTTAAGGATAATTTTTATTTGAACCTTTTGAGGTTTGATTAAAGTCATTTTCAGTCCAAGATGATGCCCTTTTGCATTTGCCCTCCCGTGGTATCCAAAAAGACCAATTAAGGACAAACTTTCATTTTCATGATCAAAATATCCATATAACTTTAATTTTCTTTCTTCAACTGTTACCTTTAGGTGCTTGCCATGTATTAGTACATGGATCCAATAGTAGGGGTTAAAAAAGTGGTGCATGTATGTAAATATAAATTCTTTATTTTACATTCTAAGATTTGGAGTTTTGAATCTACTTTTTCAACTCCCTCAGTGAAATCCCTTCCTATCCCAAAGGAATTTTGGCATGAAACTCTTTTCCTACTTAGTCCCTTTTTCCCCTTTTTAAGTTCATCCAAATGCAGGAAGATCAAACCTGTAAGGGCCTGTTTGGTTACATGAGTCTGGAGATTTCGAATATCTAGAGATTTCGAATTTTTTCATTTCCTTTGTTCGGAATGAGTGAGATTTGCTTTTCTTTTTCTTTTTTATGTTTCTATGCAGAGATTGGTGAATTTAGTGGTAGAGAGTTGAAATTTGCACGGGTTAGGGTTATCTATGTATTTTCTTTTTAATTGCATGGGATGAGTTCGATACTCCAATTTGAACTTAGGAAGCTTCTTCTTTCCAGGTTTCAACTTCCAGTTTTTCAAATTGGCTTCCTTGCCCTTTTCCCTTTGTCCAGACCTAGAAACCCACCCCAACCCCGTTGCAGTTACTCCCTCCCCCTTCCCCTTTCCCCTTCTTCCCTGCGATAGCAGCAGCCCCCATCCCCTGTTAAATCCTTAATTTCCCTCCCTTTTAGTCTCCTTTCTCTTCCCTTAGGTCGCCCCACCAGTGCAATATTAAACTTGCAGTTAATCTCTAAGTTAGGTTATGTTTTCTCAATTTCAAAAATTTTGCACTCATCTTCTTCCTTGGAAGAATTCTGCAAGTTTCTAAAATTTCAGAAAACCCTTAGTTAAATAATACCTTCTTAAACCTTCTGAACCCCTGGAATCCAGTTCTGAACTTGCAGAACCAGCAAGGATATGCCTTTATCCTAGCCGAACCTTTTGAAAACCCTAATTTTTGATTACTTCAAAATCCAGGACCCCTGTTCACACTGTAGCAGAGTTTCAAAGTGTGAAAGCATCCTTCGACCCTAGGACTTTCATTCTTCTTTGCTGGAATTTCCTGGGCGAACTCTAAATCTAGGGGATTATCTCATTACCCTTAGCCAAGGAACAATTTTCCGAGCGAATTAAAGGGCGAAACATCGCCGAAATCTCGGCGATATTTCGCCCAAGTTGCTATTCAAATTTCAAAGTTTAAAAAATAAAAACCATAAGTGTCAACATCAATCGGTGTTAGTTCTTCCATTACTATTTATAAATTAATATAAGATTTGAAAATATCCTGCAAAAGCAGCAAAACATCACATTCAGTCAGTATTAACATTTATCTTTATAAAATATATTTTTGTAATAATCCCATGGTTCTCCTTGAACCACGTGTGGCTGAATTGTAAATATCAAAAAGAGTTAATACTTAAAACTTCATCTTCTCAGTTCTCATTTCATTCATCATCGTCTTCGGTGATTTCTTGCAAAGTGCGTGTCATTTCTTGCCAACTTGCCGGAGCAGGACAAAGTGCTATTTTTTCTTTCTTTCTCTCTTCTCTTTCTTTCTCTTTCTTCCTTTCTTTCTTCTTCTTCTTCTTCTTCTTCTCCTTCAATCAGGCTATTTTCATTAGATTCGACGGAAAATCGATGATTTTCCGGCGATTTTTGATGATTCGTAGGACAATCGTGGATTTTTCGGCAATTTTTGCTGATTTGTCGGAAAATCATGGATTTTCCGGCGATATTTAGACAATATCGTTTCGCCTCTTGGTTTCGGTTCTCCAGGGGGCGAAATCACCGAAATATCGGCGAAAAAAAGTTCCTTGCCCTTAGCCCTAGATCCTAGTTTACATCATGAGTTTTAAGAGAAAGGCCACATTGACATCTTGGATGTGGCGAATCCTCACGCCCCCTTCAGATTTTGGGTGACAAGTATCTAACCAACTGATGGGATGAAGGAAGTGAGAGGATTCTTGGCCCTTCCAGTGGAAGGCACAAAAGATGGATTCCATAGTATGGAGGTAGCTTTGGGAATAGGGAAGATGCCACACCAATAGAGGTCAGAAGATTGGAGAACCAATTGGATGAGCACCACTCTACCTGTGAATGAGAGGCACTTGCCTTTCCAAAGTTGGAGGTTTTTGCGGATGTGGTCAAGCAAAATCGGGGTGCAATGGTGCCTCGTGAGCCTACTGGGAGGCCAAGATAGGCCACAAGGAAGGAGCCAAGCTTAAAACTAGTGAGTTGAAGAGCAAACCAACTTTGAGACACCCGAGAGAGATAAAGTAGAACCCGAAGCCCAAAAAGGGATTTAAAGAGGGAAGGGCAGAGAGGATAGAGGAGATAGAAGAGTGATCGGATTTGGAGAAGATCATGTCTACAAAGGCAAGGTGGTTGAACTTGAGGAACTTGCAGTTGGGGATAGGGTAGATGAGAAGTTGATTGGTTTTAGATTGAACGATATAGGAATGGATGTCCAAAGCCAAGGACAAAAGGTAGGGAGAGAGGGGACAACCTTGGCGGATGCCGACTCAAGAAGGAAAGTAACTTGGGGGGAACCTATACTGATAATGGAAAAGTGGGGAGTGGAGATGCAAATCTCCATCCACTAGACAAAGGAGGGTGGGAAGACCATGGCTGAGAGAACTTCAAAACAATGGATGGTTGATTTATGTACAGCTTGTTCGTGTAAGAAAGCTTTGCTATTCTATACATAAAACTATGCTGTATACCTTAATTCATTCGACAACTTTTGGTTTCAGAAGACATTCTAAATGCCATTAAGAAAAACAATCACATGCAAAACTCCATCATTCAGTATTTGTATTAATTATTACATTGAAGATTGAAAGCCACCCATTTAGCCTTTTGTAAAGGATTATAATCACTAGAATTAGTGAAAGGACAAACTAGTTCTGAAACTGTTTTGCTGCATGAAGTCTTCTTAAACATAGTAGGAAATGATCAGGCACATGATCCCAAATATTCAAAAGTTGAATGATAGAATGCTACATTACTAGTTCTGCAAGACTTGAAGTATGTATTCAAAATCCGGCTCTTATGTCTTTTTTTATAGTGTCTTGATGAATTTTCATGATCATGAGATTGTAATTTTGATTCTTCTGCTTTTGGTAGTCTTTGTTGGAATGTTGGGATTTTGGGTATCAAAGGAGTTAACATGTCAGGTCCAGAAGGTTTGACGTAGGGAAGACAAGTTTGGTCTGATTCTGGGTTGCATTTACAGGTCTTTGGAAAGCCAATTGACCGACAAATGGCTCTGAGCCTGCTGCTGATACCCGACAGTAGAAGCCACTAGGAGGGTGGTTTCTTGGCTCTGAGCCTGCTGCTGATACCTGACAGTAGAAGCCACTAGGAGGGTGGTTTCTTCTTCTGGGTTTTTGTTGGTAGAAGCCAAGCTGAAACTTGCAGTCCCGCACATAAGCAAACACAGAACCGGAGGAGATTTGGGATGTGCAGGATGGTGAGGGCCAGGTTCTAAAAGGGGTTTAAGGAGTCTGATCAACGTGATTCATCAAAAGTAATTTCTCGAGAAAGCACGAATTGGTTTCAGAAATTACTATATAGAATCAGTTGCCCTCTTTCTTTCCATACAAGTCATCAGTTATTGTCAAATGGTGTCTCTTGGACCATTGGGAGGACCACAGAGGCCAATGAAAACATGAAGGTATCAATAAGGCTGAATGATGGAATGCTAGATTTCTAGTTCTGCAAGAGTTACGTTCAAGATCTTTAAATGTAAGCATATATGGTAAATCCAGCTCTTACGTCTTCTTTATAATGTCTGGGTTGGCAAAAGCATATTAAATGGTCTGATCTTTTAGTTAATCTTAGGAAACTTGGTTGGCCATTTCTTTCTTTAACCAAGAGGTGTAAGAAATAGACAATGACTTTGTCTCAATGGGGTCTGACTTATGAGTTATGGCAAGACTTTTTGAATAAAATTTTCAATGAAAAGTTCTCCTAGATTTTCCCCATTGGTTATAATGGTGCTTAGACATGATCCAAGTTATCGAACTTAATATATTAGTCTGCAATTAATTTTGATTCTTTTGGCATTATCTAATCAAAGAAGTCTATAAGTGACAGCTTCATTTTTTTTTTCCAAAAGAGAAAGGCAATCTAACTTGGGATCTTCTGATTGTCAAAGTCATATCTTAAATATAGTTCTGATGATGACATGTAGTATTAATAAAGAATAGTTGTAAGTTATGATTGAAGATAGTGACAATGGTTGCAAAGAACGTTTTCTTTTTACGGGGAACTAAGGAGAAGCTGGATTGACATTTGGAGTCTTATCATTAAAATTCTCTGAAAATGATGTCTAAAAGCCAAGGCCGGCTGGTTTCCAGGTTTGTTGGTTGATCTGACAGCAGGACCATGATGGCTTATCATGGAAAAATGAAAATATTTCCCTCTCCACCACTTGAGATTTCTCCAGTTAAGGTTTGATTGTTAATATATCTGCATTATCTTAACAAATCTAAAGTTATATTCCTGGTGTTTGACTAACAATAGAAAAGTATTAGACTTTCATAATTCAAAACCCATTAACCAAACAAAGGTGGGAGTTGAACATTACAAGGGTTGACTCAGATTACATTGGATTAAATCAACCAAGAACATGCTATGAGGTTTTGCCACCTCTATGGTCCTCTCTGTTAATTTAAAAACTCCTAAACTGGAAGCTCTTGATAGGGCTTAATTAACAAGATTTAAAAGTAGAAGCATACAAAATTAAAAGGGACATTTGACAAATGCAGTTCTCACGTGGAGTTGTGATCCAGTGGCCAAACTAATGTCAACCCATTAGATTAATGTGTGCCCTCCTTAAGTCAAATAGAAAAAAGAGGACTTGAAAAGCACTAGGGATTGACCAAGCCCAACAGCTGAACTCCTGATCATCTATTTGTTAATTTGTTTCAATTTTCAATTAGAAATACTCACTAATTTCCTCAGCCAAACCCTCTTCTTAAGCAATTCACTAATTGGGTTAAAGAAGAAAATAAGCAATAGAAATTTTAAGAGAAAAGTACAGAAAAGCCATTGTTTTCTTTTTTCTTCAAGGGTTGCAATAAATATTTAAAAGCTACCAAAGTTTCCATACTTTCTTATCTTCCTGAGGAAGGAGAGGATCAGGTTGGAACATTTTAAGGATCAATGTGAAGCAGTTGGGCCACAGGGAAGTTGGGTAATCGCACTATAAAGGTTCCTGATCTTATTGGTCTCTAGCATTGTTCATTTATTTACAACTAAAAGGTCTATAAAGAAAAAGGAAAGTGTTGTTAGTAGGGTAGATGTTGGGGTAATTGTATTACAAATTCTACAAAATGCAAAAAATGAAATTGCAATACAATTGAGAGATGAAGATCTTTAGCAAATCTGAAGAGCTTGAAGTTACAACAGAACGAACCATCGATCAATGAGGTTGTGTCACGCCCTCCCAGCCGGTACCCTATCTGGCATACCCGAGAGTGTGATCCACAGCCCGAAGATCAGGTATCGAGTGATCAACCTCCCACATAAACAATAACATAATCATGAACAATCATAACAAGAGTGCGGAAGATAAATCATAGATCCAATAAAGAAAGAATGAATCATAAATGAATCAGAATAATAGATATAATCAGAGTATCAAATAGATAAGTAAAGTGAGGCAAAAATCCCACTTTACAACCAGCGGAAAAGTAGCTCTAAAGAATAAACTAGACAAAACCTAATCCCAGTAGCAAGTACATTGGGTAACTAAATTGTTCTCCACTTTATAGACAACATCCTTGTAAGTGTAAATCTCATAAATGGCACAAGGACGCTTCCATTCAATGGTCGGACTAAGCATCGTACGGAGCATAACCACTCGCGGGATCTTCAGAGTAATTGTGGTAACCGCAATCACCTTCCCCGGAGATATGCCTCTTCGCCTTGCGCTTCTTCATAGGGACCGTCATAGTACTCAAGACTGCAGGATAGTCTAACAACATTGTACAATAAAGGAATGAGTTTCAAAGAAACTCGGTAAGGCGCTTAAAAATCCATAATAACATAAATGGCAGGATTCCGAACAAACATAAATGCAATATGATATGAGACAAGCAATGAATGAATGAATCTAACCCTATGTATGCTGGTCTCTATTGGCAGACATGCTTTAAGTCATAGCACCGTACTTCTTTAGGAAAGTCCACTCACATCCTCAACCATTTAAGATATCTTGGATTCTCTCACGGATCATTTCACCGGTCTTGAGCAGCCGATTGGTAATGGGTCCTTCATCCCTCAGGACAAACCTTGGCAGGGGGTTAAGTCAACACACTCTCTCACAACCATTTGGTATAAGTACTGGCGCATGTCAGGGTAAAACCTAGCCAAATGCAAGTCTTCTACTTAGTTACATCAAGTCAGATCCAGATACGTCCATTCCTCGTCCCTGACGATCCTTTCCGGTATCCTTCACACTAGAGTCCTCATAGTCCTTGACTACGGACTCATCAACCCTATTGATCATCCACATATGGTAAACGGGAAGCTCTCACGTCCTCTCACGGGTTGGTTACCGGTCTTAAGCGCCCGTGAGCCCAAGTCTAACCATATGCAACCCTACCAATAAATGGCCCCACAATGTGATTCCTGTCCTCTCACGGGTTGGTTACCGGTCTTGAACGCCCATGAATCCCCATTGCTACCACGGGTCGTTCGGTCTCAATACCCCTCCGATTAGGGTCTGACATAACAGGACATCCTAGCCAAACACTACTAGACAATCCTAGATATGTCATCCAACAGTTTAGGAAGGTGTCCAGAGGGCATCTCCGGAAACATCCCATAATATTCCCGTAGTAGTCCAAGAACAGAAGTGTCAAAAGGACACCTCTCCTTTCCAAACCATACTTAAGCATACACATGCATCAATTCATATCATCACATATATGGTAACTTCATATATGGAAAGAAATCAATAATTACAATCACTTTTATAACATTGGTAAGTAAATCATACATGAATCAATTTAATATGAATAAGTAATGCTACTGTAATCAAAGTTATGCAACAGTAGTATATCATTGTAAGAATCTAATTTAGGAATCATATCTATGATATTCAAATATAGAAACTAGATTCATGCTATCTATGTAATTAAGGAAATAACCATCCTTACATTTTATAACTCGCAAAGGAATCCTAAGAAATCAAGTAAGATCTCGGCAAACTTGAGAAGAAGGTCCTAAACAAGTATATACAACATATTAGGAAAGATCCCTAACAGAAAAGATACCAAAACATCCAACATAGACCAATTCTGGAGTTGCTGTACTCATTGGTCGAGTGGATTGGTCGATCTGGTCCAATCGACCAATCATCGACCAATGCAGAGAAAAGAGCCAAAAAAAACAGAGTTTTAAGATATGAAATCCGAATTTGGTGGTTCAAAAGGGTACTAATCAAGGGGTAGACTACATCAGTAGTATTCTAACATATAGGGGACCTCAAAACACTAATCCAATCAAGATATCAAGATCCAAATTAGGAAACAAAAAGTTACCATAATTAAATCAACCATGGATCTTGATGAATTTGAAATAGAAAACAAAGACAAGAACAATAGGAGGATGGATCATTGCTTCAGGTAAAGGTATCATGAAAACATACTTAGATCTTCATGGAATAAGGCTTAGAAGCATAAATCTAAATAAGGAAATAAAACCTACCATATATGTAACTACCATGCATCATGAAGAACACATAGTAAGGTAGAAGAGAACAACTAGAAATTGATAGATTATGGATCATGGAAGGAAAACACAGTAATTAACTACTAACATGATCAACATAGAAGATCCAAAGAGATCAGAATTCAGATTAGAAGTTTAACAAAGATTAGATCATGGTTTGATCATGATTCCTTCAAAAGCTTGCAATGATCATGGTTAAGATCATTGTTCTAGCCTCAAATCCTTAGGATGATCATGAGAACATGTTCGAGAGATGTTTGCAACAGAGAATGCAGCATCTCTTCTACTGTCTCAACTCAAAAAGGAAAGAAAAACAAAGATGGAGGAGAAGAAGAGAGAGTAGACATACCTTTTGATGCAAAAAGAAGAGTTTCGACGAAGATCCGTCAAGAAAACACCAAGGATGCAAGAGAGATGACTTGCAGAGGTCTTTGGTTCATTCCAGAGAGTTTGGAGGCAGCAAATACGAAGTGGACTCGAGATTGGACTTAAATAGAGCAAGAACAACCTAATTGCCAAAGACAGCACTCATTGGTCGAGTGGATTGGTCGACTGGCCCAGTCGACCAATCAGTCGACCAATGCTGACAGCAAGACCAAAACAGGGAATTGAAGGTCCAGATCAAATCCAATCCTAAAGGGGTTTTGCACACAAGTCAAGTGACTTACCTAATAGGTAGAAATGCCTTCAAACCAAGATAGAGAGCACTCCAAGTCCATCAACTAATCAGATCTTCATCAGGATTCAGTTTCCATAAATAGAACCTCATCATCAACTTTCATGGATTCAAAGCCAGACACCAAGTCCTCTACTGGGATGGCCCAAAGCTGACTTCTTACTTTCTTTCGGGTCATCGGACCTACAAATAACAAGGTTTCCGGGTCAAGGTTAGGGCTGGGTTTTACAGGTTGAGTCACACCTTGAGTGCTGTCTTTAAGGTAATTGATGCACCCTACTACCAAGGGTTCTTCGCACCACCACCTCCAAGATAAAGCAACCTCCAACTAGAAGATGAGGTAGTTCTTCTAGTCCCTTCAAGGAGCCAAAAGCTAGAGCACAACACTTAGACAAATTCAAAGAAAGAAATTAACTTTGTAACACAAATAATGCAAGTGTGAGGAGTGTCTCAATTACACACCATATGCAAGGAAATGTTGGGTTTATATAGGCCCAAACCTCACCTTACACCCCTTAGGATTCTTAAGGCAATGAATTGGATTTAATCCATTCAATAACCTCAACCCCACTCATGGTAATGGTCATGAATGGTCATGAAGTTGAAATGAGAATTGATGGTCAAGAGTTAAAATTGAAGTAAATTCCACCCTTCAAGTAACCCCATCACACCACCATGATCAAGACCATTAAGACTCATGACCAATGTCATGAAGAGCCTCATAATCAAAGTCATGAAGGGCCTCCTTTACTCATGGTGCCTCATTACCACCGTTACCTCATGGGTCCCACACACTAACAAAATAATTAAATAAAAGAAATGCAAAAAACTAATTTTGAAACTTAATATAGATTTTATAAAAAACCTAACAATCCCCCACAAGTTTCAAAAATGCAAAAAATGACTCGTGTTATGACTGTATTAGACACTAAAGGACACATCGTTGTAAGTATCTTTCGAACTTGAACCTACACTAGGTCTAATGAGTCGCGCTACAAAGAACGCGTAGAGTCAGACTCCTTGAACCTTTCCTCCTTAGTGTAGCTTACCGCCCCATCATCCATGTCCTAAATGTCGACTTTTGGAGCTACCTTTTATGCTACACTTTGGACTTTTGAACCGGCTATGTCCCTTATCCTGGATTCATGAATGTTTAAAGAACTCGCCTATAAGTTCTCATTGGTGATGGCCAAACCACCTACATCCACTTAGGTTAGTCTCTGATGTGCACCACAACTAACACCCCCCCCACATTCCTTGGGATTAGACTAATTAAGAGCTTCGCTCAACCTTACTCTTGTGGTAGTACTATAACCTTCATCTACACCCTAGAATGGAATAATTATAAATAGTAGTACTAAACCGGTTTTCGCATGACTTCGTTTGTACCCCTTGAACTTAATTCAGGTATTTAGCCTCTTCACATAGGTAGGGTATCCATCATGTGACCTGAGGATTAGGCATTAACCCCATTCATGTAGATGCAATACACAAGTTTTTGACAAACATAGCCTTTGTGAACATGTCAGCTTGATTCCTTTCTGACTTCACATAATCGATAGCTATCATTTCTTCATCTATGTACTGTCACACAAGATTGTGTCTGCGTATATGCCTCCTTTACCATTGAACATCTTATTCTTTTTGAAAGATAACAAGATGTCAACATGGCTTCCCCCCACATATCAAGTGGTACATTAGAACTCAACAACATGGAGTTCATCATCTCTTTAAGAGATCTATTTTTCCTTTCCGCTACCCCATTTGATTCTGATTGGTAAAGAGCGGTCTTTTCATGGATAATTCCATTTTCCTCACAAAACTTATCAAGAATAAAATACTCGGTCCCCCTATTGGTTCTAAGTTTTTTAATCTTCTTGCCAAGTTGATTTTCAACTTCCATTTTGTAAGATATAAATGCCTTTCCGGCATCATCCTTTGATATGAGCAAATATATCAAGGTATATCTAGAATGATCATTTATGAAGGTGAAAACATAATTGTTTCCTCCCCTTGACTCATATGACTTTTAGTCACTTAAGTCACTATGGATCAATTCCAAAAGATCACTCTTTCTATCCATAATCTTGTGAGGCATTTCGGTTAACTTAGCTTCCACAAAAGTTTTACACTTGTCCTTGGGAGATTCCATCTTATCGGTGATCATCCCTAACTTGTATAGTTTGGTGATATATTTCACACTTCTATGACCTAACTTACCATGCCAACGAATGTGTCGTTGATTTTGCTTTCAACGGTATTGTTTGAAGGATCTCCTCTGGTGTTAACTCCATCAACAACCTCAATGTTGTTGTTCTCATCTTTGTTGAAGTCGCCATCTCCAAGATTTGCCATTGGATCTTTCAGTAATAAATTACCTTAAACTTGTTGGATCTTTTAGCAGGAACATTCTTGTTACCAGGGTAGCAGCAATCAAGTTTTTTCCCTTCTTAGATTGTGCTGTTTTCACTTTCTTTTCTCATTTTTGTAATATCTGATGCAAAGCATGGGTTTTGATCTTATAATGGTGTAGTCAATTATAATTTAATCAATCAATTATACAATCAAAATGTCAGCTGTTTAGTGGGATGATCTAATGTAAAACCCAACTTTGCACATAATATTGAAATAAAATGACTGGGGGTCAACTTTAGAAATGTTTCAAAACTAACCAGAGTTGCGATTTTTATGTATTTTTCCATGTAAATAATAATAGCCCTTGCCAAAAGCAAACCATTTCATAATATAAATGAGATTACTCGTATGAGGACTCGGCACCTCATTGATGCCCTCTCCTCTTATTGTCAAATTTTGAAGGGTATTCTCCCTCATCCCCATAAACTTGCTTTTGAATATTATGTGCAAGGAATCTTCTCGAGTAATAATACCATCTAAAGCAAGAGATAATAATATAAATAATTACTAGAAGTATCATAGAAAAAGAAAAAGAAAAAAGGAAAAGAGGTAATAAGTCAAACATAGTCCATTGGTGAGAGCAGAAATAAAAACACATTATTGAAAAGCGGTGCAATTCCTAAAAAGGTCGCAATCTACAATCTCTACTATAAAGTTTAATGGGATTAGTTGTGATGTGGAGAAAATATGATCGAACCTGGTTCATACTTGGTTTGACCTTCGACTCTGGTCGGGACAAAAGGAATCGACTCGCTTCTGAGCGAGACGAGTCCAGGAGGTAGCTTGCTGAGGAAGAAAACTAAATCAGCAACAAGCACGCCCTAATCCAACTTATGGATTAGGTTAATTACCCTAATGATGGCAGACACAACTTGGCGGCTGTCACTTATTACGGTTGAAGGGATGATCATCAGATAACTGTGAGTTTATCTCAGGAGTCCTCTACTAGTTCAAACTAGTAGAAGTCTATCGCTCAACGGATCTAATTGTTAGAATCCAACAACTATCCGAAGAAGGCTCAAATACATCCAACGAAGAAGATTCGAAGGTACACTCTATATAAACCTCACCTATCTGCAAGGTAGAGGAGACAGACATGTGGACATAAACACTCAGATGCTTATAATCTAAATCATTTTCCAGTTATTCATTCCTTAGCTCTGCGCTTCTAGTAGAGCCATTTGTGATTAAGTTTATCGACTGACTTAGCCTTCAGAGGTGGACTCCCGACCCCAGCGGTCGGGCCACATTTGACGCTTTCGTTTTGCAGGTCATTTTAAGGAGATCTAAGGGCTGACTAGATTTTGGAAGCATCATTTGGCGCCGTCTGTGGAAAACGATTCAGAAAGCTATGGTGACTAGCAGCAGCAGCAGCCGCTACACAACGCGATACTAGTGTCCAAATCCCTGGAGAAAATAATCCAGATATTCCTCAGGGAAGTTTACCACCTCTCGAAGTAGATGGCGGTCAAGGGGGACACAATCCTCTAGAGACACCCCAAGATCAATTGGATCAGGTGAAGATCCAACTTTTGGAAGTACGTCAAGCACTCCGCGTGCTAACCAGACGAGTGGTATTACCACAAGAACCTGATCATCGTGATGCAGGGAGGCTTGTATTACCACGGGATCAGAGATTGACTGAAGATTGGAATATCGGTCAGAACTTTCGTGAAGGTGACCTAGTGCCTAGGAGAATCGATGATCTACCCTAGGCGGACGATCGGTTTGATAGACCACAGGAAAGTACAACCGATTCGAATACGAGGTTGGATACAGGAGTGAAAACTCACTCACCAACTGTTAGACGAGCCATTCGTGATGAACGAGCAGTTCGTGATGAGCGGGCTGTTCGTGATGAGCGGGCTGTTCGTGATGATCGAGTAGCTCGTGATGATCGTTTTGTTCAAGGTCGTGATTGTGTTGCAGAAGATCATCCAACACATATTGGTCAGGAATTGGCCAATATTAATCAGAAGCTGGGACAATTGGCTAGAGGAAGGATAACTGATGATATCTATTCAGTTATTCGAAAGACTCCTTTTGCCGAGCCAATTGCAGGATACCAGTTTCCTCACAATTTCCGTTTGCCAACTTTTTTCCACATTCGACGACTCGGGAGATCCTACGGCCCACATCGGTTATTATAGCAGACTATGGCAGTTGCAGGTAATTCTGATGAAATTCTCTACAGGGTTTTTGGTTCATCTTTAACCGGAGCGGCATAGAAGTGGTTCTCGAACCTCCCATCTAGAAGGATCGTAAACTTTGATGAGTTGGCACGCAAATTCATAGGGCGATTCCAAAATGGAATCCAGATCAAAAAGACCGATGAAACCTTGTTTACTATTAGACAAGAGAAGAGCAAATCAATCAGAGAATATCTGAAAAGATTCAATAGAGTTACAATGGAGATAGAGAATCTAGATGAGCAAGTAGCTAAAACTGCTTTGTTCACCGGACTCACTAACCGAAGACTCCTGGAGTTACTACTTCAGGATATGCCTACAACTTATGCTGAGTTGGTACAGAGATGCCAAAAGCAGTATGAAGTCACGGAAATCTTAGATGCACGCCAGGGGGACAATAAAGCCTCCACCAAAGGGCAAAAGGCTCTTGAGAACAGACAGAAGCCAAAGCAGAATGTTCGTGATTGAGTTGGAAAGCCTCAGGCGTGGCCCAGAGATCTCACGGTAAAAGTAAGTATACTCCATTAAATACTCCTCGGGCTGATATTTTGAATATCATTAAGAAGCGAAATATTTTGAAGTGGCCTCCAAAGATTCCTTTAAAGCCTGGAGAGCAACAGGATCGAGAAAAATATTGTCGTTTCCACAAGGATTATGGTCATTATACCAATGATTGTCATCATTTGAAGGTGGATATTGAGAGATTAATATCTCAGGGACATTTGTCCAATTTTGTTAACAAGAGAAGAGGGGAGCCACGTGAAGCGGGCCCCAAGAGGGACTGTTCGGATAGTCCAGAACAACCGAAGGAGGCTCCGAAGTCTAAAAAAGGTAAGGAGGTGATTGATGCTACTCGGTCATTGATCCTTACAATATTCAGAGGCTCAGAACCCGAATCACTCCAGAGGTTGAAAACAAAATCTAAATTTGTTGGAACCGGAGAAACGTAGAAGCATAAGAGGCCGAATGGTGAAGATTCTATCACCTTTGGCGAAGAAGATGAGAGAGGCGTTTGTTTACCTCATGATGATGCCATAGTCATCAAGGTAGAGATCGTGTGCCGAGAAGTACATAGAGTTTTAGGGTCTACTGCGGACCTAATATCTTATGAGGTGTATCAAAAGCTTAAGGTGGATAAGGACTTGATGGAGCCATCATCCACACATTTATATGGCTTTGCAGGATCGTCTGCAATAGCGGAGGGGTTTGTCCAGTTGGACCTATCGATTGGGAGTTTTCCCAAGGAAGCTATCGTCCGAATAAATTTTTTGGTGGTTCGGGAACTTCCAGATTACAATGTTATCATCGGGCGGCCATCTTTGTCCAAGTTAGGTGCTATTGTTTCTACGAAGCACTTGAAGATAAAATTCCCGACTGAGATGGGAATTGGTCGAGTTTCATCTAACCAGAGGATCTCTCGGCAATGTTATGTTGCCTATTTGAAGGACAAGGAGGGCCCAAGGAAGGTGACTGCCCTACCAATAGAAGTACGGGATGATCGGGAAGAAGCAGAAATGCAAAGCCCGAGCTGGTAGAAAAGCTAGAGCAAATCCAGTTGATTACTGATAATACAGAAAGGATTACTTACATCGTATCTGAGCAGCTAGAAGATTTCAAAGGAGAGTTGAAGTCTTTTCTTCGACCAAATAGTGATGTATTCGCATGGTCTGCTGAAGACATGCCAGGAATCGATCGAAATGTTGCGTAGCATAAACTCTGGATAGATCCAAAGGTGAAACCAGTTATCCAAAAAAGGAGAAATTTCTCCATAGAAAAGTACGAAGCCGTTCGGGGCGAAGTCGAAAAACTGAAGAGTTCTGGTTTCACAGTACCAATTGAATGCCCAACTTGGTTAGCTAACGTGGTAATGGTCAAGAAGGCGAATGGGAAGTGGAGGATGTGTACAGATTACACCGACCTCAATAAGGCTTGTCCTAAGGATTTCTATTTGTTGCCCAGGATTGACCTCTTGATAGATGCAACTGTAGGATATGAAACCTTGAGTTTCATGGATGCCTACTCGGGGTATAACCAGATCCTCATGAATAAGGAGGATGAAAAATTTACGGCTTTCATGACTGATCGTGGAAGCCCCAAAAACTGTTCGGGATGAGCAGTGCTTGACGGGGAGAATTGCTGCTCTGAACCATTTCATCTCAAAATCTGGAGAAAAGTGTCTACCATTTTTTAAGGCACTTAAAGATTTGAGGGGAAGCAAGGAAGCGAATTGGACTGAAGAGTGCAAGAGAGCTTTAGAGGAATTAAAAGAAACATTGGGAAGACCACCGCTTTTATCCTGACCTGAAAGGGGAGAAGTTTTACAGCTATATTTAGCAGCATCCCTTTCAGCGGTCAGTGCGGTACTCGTTCGAGAGAAGGATAAGAAGCAGTGGCCAATTTATTATGTTAGCCACATTTTACTTGATACGGAGACGCGGTATTCTCAGATTGAGAAGCAGACTCTAGCTCTCATGATAACAGCTAGGAAGCTACGACCATACTTTCAGGCTCACTCGATAGAGGTATTTACAACTTTCCCTCTTAGTAAAGTTCTTTGTAAACCTGATTTGTCTGGAAGGATGATAGCCTGGTCAGTTGAACTCAGTGAGTTCCAAGTAAGCTTTAAGCCTAGAATGGCAATCAAAGCTCAGGCACTGGCCGATTTTGTAGTAGAAACTACTGCACCAATGGAGAACATTGTTGAAGAGCCCACTATACCAACCATTTGGGAAGTATATGTGGACGGTTCGAGTAATAAAGATGGAGCAGGGGCTGGAATTCTTTTGAAGAGTCCAGCAGGATTCATCATTTGATATACATTGAGATTTGCATTCGAAGCTAGCAATAATAAAGCAGAATATGAAGCCCTGATTGTTGGGCTTAGATTGTCAAAAGCATTGGCAGTAGCAGATGTAACTATTTATAGTGACTCTCAGCTTATTGTCAATTAAGTTCAAAGTATGGTATTAAAGAACCTTGCTTGCAGAAATATCGAGAGATTGTGCAAGCATTGCAAAAAGAATTCAGGAATTTGAAGCTATGTCAGATTCCAAGGAAAGAAAACACAGTGGCAAATGAGCTATCCCGATTAGCCAATGCCAAAGCGAAGAATTTAGACCCTTTGGTCTACATTGAAGAGATAACATTTCCAAGTTATCACGGGAAAGAAATTTCCTACATTGAAGCAGAGCGTTGCTGGATGGATCCAATAGTGGAATACTTGAGAGATGATAAACTACAAGAGGATCCAAAAGAGGCAAGATTAGTCAGAGTACGATCAGCAAGGTTCATTATGCAAAACGGAAGGTTGTACAGAAGATCTTATTCTGCACCCCTTCTGAGATGTCTAGGTCCCGAAGGAGCAGAGTCGACTCTGGCCGAAGTACATGAAGGGACTTGTGGTGCTCACATGGGTGGACGAGCCCTGGCCCACAAAATCCTAAGACTTGGGTTATATTGGCCTAAGATCCAACAAGCTGCTATGGAATATGTTCGCCAGTGTAGCAATTGTCAAGTCCATGCTACTGTATCCAAATGCCTAGCGGAAACCATGACGTCAATTCTAGATCCCATCCATTTTACGATGTGGGGAATCGATATCATGGGTAAATTTACCAAGGCGTCAGGCGGAAGAGAATATCTGATAGTAGCAATTGACTATTTCACTAAATGGGTTGAGGCCAGCGCCCTAGCAACAATCACTGAAAGAAAGGTGGAGAAGTTTATACTTGAGCAATCATATATCGCTTTGGGATGCCAAAAATAATCGTTGCTGATCATGGTACCCAATTTGACTGTCCACAATTCGAGCAGTTTTGTGGAACTTACATGATCGAGCATCGTATGTCATCAGTGGCATATCCCCAAAGCAATGGACAAGTAGAGGTTCCTAACCGAACGCTACTTGAGGGAATAAAGAGAAGACTTGAGACCGATAAAGCCTTATGGGTCGAAGAACTGCATAATGTATTGTGGGCCTACTGAACTACGGTTTGAACACCCACAGGAGAAACTCCTTTCAGGTTGGCTTATGGATCCGAAGCATTGGCACATGTGGAAGTAATGGCGGGAACATTGCGGGACAGAGAGTTAGAAGAAAAAGCGAACGAGCAAGGACTGCTTGATAGTCTTGATTTGTTGGATGAAGTTCGGGCAAAAGCAATAGCACGAACTCAACATTATCAATGAAGGATAGCGTCACATTATAATACCCAGGTAAAGAATCGTCGGTACTTAGAAGGAGATTTGGTATTGAGAAATACCTTAGCTTTAGATCCACGCCATCAAAGAAAATTGGACCCTTCTTGGGAAGGACCATATATGGTTATAAAACCAGTAGGTTCGGGAGCTTACAAGCTGAAGAACATAACAACCTAGAAAGAGTTGGATCGTTCGTGGAATGCCAGACATTTGAAAAAAATATTATCCTTGAGGATTATCAATTGTTCATGATGTAACAAATTTCAACTCAATCAATGCAATTATTGGTTTTCAACAATTATCTTTTGATTGGGAGGCATCATACACCACACTCAAGAACAGATCCAGCCATAAGGCATCGGTTTAAAACCCGAGTGAGTTCCTTCTCAAACTTATTGAATTTCTCCGGAAATCTCTAAGTAAAGGCATCGGTTTAAAACCTGAGTGAGTTCCTTCTACAAGGCATCGGTTTAAAACCCGAGTGAGTTCCTTCTCAGACTTATTGAGTTTCTCCGGAAATCTCTAAGTAAAGGCATCGGTTTAAAACCCGAGTGAGTTCCTTCTACAAGGCATCAGTTTAAAACCCGAGTGAGTTCCTTCTCAGACTTATTGAATTTCTCCGGAAATCTCTAAGTAAAGGCATCGGTTTAAAACCCGAGTGAGTTCCTTCTACAAGGCATCGGTTTAAAACCCGAGTGAGTTCCTTCTCAGACTTATTGAATTTCTCCGGAAATCTCTAAGTAAAGGCATTATAAGACCTACTGCAACAATGACTCAAATGACTAGCAAAGTTCAAGGATGAAGTTCAATTCTTTATTTCTTAAAACGACCAGAAGAGGCCGACCTTTACAACCAACATATATATAAACAAGTGTTGGAGTACAATCTTCACTCGATCAAATAAGAAAGACATCATCAAGATGTTACAAGATTGAAAGAACTTTGCCAGAAGTAATACAGAGTCAAGAAGCAACACAAATTCAGGAAGAAGAAGAACAGAGTCGGGAAAAAGCATGTTATCAAAATCCTCTGCAATTCCATACTCTTTATCCAGCTTGACCGGAAGAAGTCTGATCTTTGATGAAACCTGTACTCAGGCCAAGTTCTTCATAACTAAATCCTTGGAGAGGAGCATAAGGAGGAGAATCATCGAGATAATGCATGATATCCGGATCCGGGGGCGGAGGATCAATCTTATCCTTGGTCTAGTCAGGGGAAGGAAGACCCAGCTTGGCAAACACTTCAGAATGACAATCAGTGTTGAAGGGAGTCGTGTCGAAATGAGGATCTTTCCTTAATATCGATTCCCATACTTCGTTTTCTCCATCCCGGTATGCCTGCAAGTTATAAGCATTTAGCATGTCAACAAAGGGCTTACTGTGCAAATACTTGAAGATGCAAGCTCTGCGATTGTCAGTTGGAAGGGATTCGGGCAAGGGAATGTTAGCTTGCCTTTGGGTAACGCTTCAGATCCTTTCACCCCTGACTTTCCTACTTCTCGTTCCAGCCGCCGGATCTTCTCCCTGGCATCATCCAAATCTGAATGGAGACGCTCAATCACAGAGTTCTTCTCTCCTGCAACCTCCCAAGCTAATTTCCTAAGGCGAGCAATTTCAACGTCCTTAGCTTTGGAGTCTTCCCGAAGCCTGAAAACTTCATTACTCAGTTTACTAAGTCTAGAGGCTGGTTCCACTTGGTTGTGGAAGTTGCCAGTGAGACTCCTGCAAACAACTTCCGAGTTAGACAGGAGTAAAAGAATAATCTTCAGCATCAAAAGATAATGAAGAAAAACTTAAATTACCAGTGACTTCATAAAGTCATCGTCTGGAAGTTTGGAAAGAACTCTGCTCTGGCTAGGCATTTGAGCAGCAGTGCACCACTCCAACACTTTGTCAAACTCATTTGACACTAATTCAGACTTCCTCAAAGGAGGAGAAGGATGAGCTACGTAAGAGAAGGATGAGCTACATCATCCGCTAACCGACGGCGCTTCCTAGTGGCAAAATCCTCCGGCTCCAAAGAAGGAGAGGAAGAGGATGCCAAACAAGCACTAGAGTTGGAAATAGAAGCAGCACCTGCTGGGACCGCGCCTTCGTCAAATGCCAACATAGTTGCCTCAGATGTCTGAAGGGTCTCCTTCGAAGAATCCCAAATGGTTTCTGCAACAGTGACATCAACAGCACAGACAGCGACGAAAGGATCAAGATCTTCCTGGGAAGATCGAACGGTCTCTTCAGGTGGAGGGAGCGTAGGAGAAACATCAGTAGAAACTGTGGGAATCTGATCTGAAGATTCACAACAGCAGTCTCCTTACGCTTAGAAGATTCATCAGATGCAATCACCGCACTGGCAACAACTTGCGTCGGTACTGGGACAGTCTTCTTGCAGGACTTTGCCCTAATAAAGCTCAAATCTATTCTGGGAGGCACTGTAAGTACAGAAAAGGCAGTATCAGTACGAAAATCCAACAACATTTCGAAAAAGGGAAAACCCTAATTCTCAAATACCCATTAAGTGAACCCCAAGTATTACTACTGTGAAGTTCACTCAGGGAGAAGGAGAAGAGATTCGTGACATGGGCAAAGTAAAAGCTTACTTGTTCAGATGCTGATCGAAAATATTGTTGGAATGCAAAAAGTACGAACGCGGCAAAGGAAGACGGAATGTCGTTTTGTTTTGCAAATCTAACTTGTAGATAGCAGGATAAATGAGAAGTACCCTTGAGGAACTTAAATAGCCTCAGGGAGTAAGGCAAAAGTTAAGAGCCAAAGGCAACCAAAGGACCGGATCAAAGAAACGCTTCGAATTCTTCAAAGGGTAAAATCGATCGTCAGAGGAAAGCCACGTGGAAATATGCACCTAGTACGAGAATACCTCCAACCGTCGCGCCACCACTTAAATGATATTTATATTTCCAACTCGTTGGGAGAAGTGAGTGGTACACAAAGGCAGGGAAATGTTTGGACTTCGTAATAAATGAAGGAGCAGTTGAGAATATGTAAAAGCTGGAAGCTGAAACATCTCTCCCGAACGCCTCTTCATGATATCCCAAAGGTCATCCCTCGTCAAGATACAAGGAGTCAAGTGATAAGTGATAAGTTATATCATTTATATTTTATTTCCAAGACAAGCTTTTGGATATAGGATGAGGAAATATTCAAGCAATCATTGGAAAAGTTCTATTTTCATTGATTATGGAGGGTCAAGCTTTACAAAAAAAAAAAAAAAAAAAAAAAAAACCTTGACTCCCTAAGACTCTTCCTCATTATCGACTGAGGAGCCTTTCTCATGATCGTCTTCATCAGTCTTCTTTTCAGCAGCAGGCTGTGAAGTTTCTTCTTGAAGGGGCGGGGAATCAACAAGATATTCCTCATAATTCGGGTCAGCTGGAAAAGGATCATCCTCTCCCAAAGCCCAGTCTGGGAAGGCCAACTTAAGCTTCCCAAAGATTTCTTTGTGACACACCTCACGAAATGGAGTTGTGTCAAAGGAAGGATCAGATTCGAGGATCTTTTCCCAAACATCATTCTGCCCCACACGGTAAGCTTGAAGGTTGAAGGCACCCAACAGTTTAGAAAAAGGAATGCTATTCAGATACTTCCGAACGCAATCCCTTCGAAGCTCTGGTTTGATATGTTCGGGTTTGCTAGGAATTGCCATCTTCAGTATACGTTCGTTCTCTATGGCTTTAAACTCAAGACTATCACCGAACAATGTAGCAGCTTTCTTCTGTTTCTTAGCCTCGCGCTCGGCAGCAACAGCGCGGGCCTTTGAAGAATCGAGGGCCTTTTTCAAGGAATTCATCTCCTCATCGTGCTTTACCTGCAGCTCTTCGGCTGCTGCCTTCAGCCGGTCTATTTCAGAATTGGCCTTCGCCAAATTCTATTCACAGCTCTGCAGCAAGGAGCCATTGTGACCAACTCGGCTCAATGCCTCCATATGTTGGTAAAAGCTCAACACATCATTCCTGGGGATGAGGAGATTATCAGAAGAACTCATAAGAAATTCTGAAAAGAAATTAATGAAAGATCAGGAGGGACGGTACCTTGTGAACTGATTTACAAGGGCATCATTGTCCAGGGCTTCAAAGGCCTAACGATCGGCAGGCAGAAGACTGAGAGAACTCCATTCTGCAGCTTTCTCAGGGTCTTGTGTAGCCCTATCAGTCTGCTTCAATGTCCACTGAGGCATGAAGATCTCCTCGCAATCTTCATTCTTTTTGGATTTTTTCTGGGAGGAAGCATCAACCGAATTGTGCTTCCTTTTAGTTCGAGCGGCGGAGGGGATACCAGACTCTTCCACCATTGGTTTTTTCCCTTTTCCTGAAGCATCAACCACGGGCTTCAAGTTCCTAATACCCTTGTAGGAAGGGTCGGAAGAGGGAACAGAAACCACTTGTTCAGCAGTCAAGGCTCGGGGCGACTGTTGCTCAGCTGTCACAACAGCCCTGGCAGCCTTTGCCCAAAGATTTTCAGGGTTCATTCTTGGTGGCACTGCAAAGAAGGACAAAAATCAGGATTGCAAAAAGACATATCATTCTTAGAAAATTGAAGGATGATGGTTAAGAAGCTCACGATGAGCCAGTCCCCAGTATTGGAGGATGGAGTTGTATTCCATCTCATATCCATGTATCTCTTGATACCATGGAATTGATTGGATCTTCCTGACGGCTGTTTTGTCTTCTTTGGATAGGGGAAGGACCCGATTACCCTTAGAGTATGAAGTATACTGTTTCCAGACGGTCAGGAAGTGGAGATCTGATTGAGGCGCTCGACAGAAAAAATATCGCGCACGCCATCCTTTGTGATTGGAAGGGCAAGTTCTTTTAGCAAGAATGTTGCCCCTCCAATTAAGCTCAGTCTTATTGCGCTTGGAAAGCACAACCCAACCGAGAGGATGGGAGATAGAAAGAAGGTGAAAATGCACAAAAAGAGCAAGAGAAGGCATAATACCAAGTTCAAAACATAAACCCAAGAAGTCGACGATGAGACACCAGCTATTGGGAAGGAGCATTCCAGGGAAAATATCCCAGTGATTCAGGATGGCTGCGAACAATGGATTAAAGAAAGGAAAGTGAACCCCGCTTTCCAATGCATCTATATATAGGGAAAATTCACTTGGAAGGGTCGAATCAACCCTCTCATCAGGGTTTGGAGCCCTAAGGTGGTAAGAGGAAGGAAAATCAAAACCCTGAATGGCCGAAAGAAGAGTTTCCTCCTTATACGAGGAGGCAACAAAATCGGGTCTACCACTAGTTTTGGAAGTTTGTTTTGACTGCCCAAAAGACTCTACGGTCACCCTAGGAGTCATGGATGTTCCAAACTCAGGAAGGGCGAAGGAATTTTCAGCTTTTCCTTCTAATCTCTTTTGGTTAACTTCTGCGAAGTCACGCCAGAGAGTAGTTAGGGTTTTATTATCACTATCCTACTGCTCAGAGGGAAGGGAAAACAAAGCCTCTTTACCATTATCACTATTACTAGCATTGGGCACAAGGGAAGCTTCAGAAGAAACCCTACTGTCCTCCATTACTAAAGTCTCAGTACGGTACAAAAAGAAAAATAAAAACCTGAAGACAGGATGTTAACTTTGCAAAGGGATCAGTAAACTTACTGATTCAATGAGGCAAAAAGCTTGAGAACGAGAAGGCGCGAAGGAGACGACGAGGTTTCAAAATTCCAAGACAAGAAGAATGAAACCTATGAAGAAAATGAACCGCTTTTAAGCACCTGCACGAGTGTTCGAGGAAGTGAACGATCGAGATTGATTCAACATCGACGATCGAGATTTAAAAATGGTTTGAAAGTTTGAACTCACGAATCCAAAACAGGCGTTCAGAAACCATCGCTTGGGTTACGTGAGCCACGATCGTTTGACTGCAAAAGGACGCGTGGCATTGCCCTCACAACGCTCGAGGAAAAAGTGAGCACCGCATTAAATGTGATATGACATTTAGTGGGATATCCAAAGACTATTGCTTGACGAGGAACCCAGTTAAAAACCATGCCCTCGGGATTGACCGAACGCTTGGTTTCGGGGGCTCTTGATGTGGAGAAAATATGATCGAACCTGGTCATACTTGGTTTGACCTTCGACTCCGGTTGGGACGAAAGGAATTGACTCGCTTCCAAGCGAGCCGGGTCCAGGCGGTAGCTTGCTGAGGAAGAAAACTAAATCAGCAACAAGCACGCCCTAATCCAACTTATGGATTAGGTTAATTACCCTAATGATGGCAGACACAACTTGGCGGCTGTCACTTATCTCGGTTGAAGGGATAATCATCAGATAACCGTGAGTTTATCTCAGGAGTCCTCTACTAGTTCAAACTAGTAGAAGTCTATCGCTCAACGGATCTAACTGTTAGAATCCAACGACTATCCGAAGAAGGCTCAAATACATCCAACAAAGAAGATTCGAAGGTACACTCTATATAAACCTCACCAATCTGCAAGGTAGAGGAGACAGACATTTGGACGTAAACACTCAGATGCTTATGATCTAAATCGTTTTCTAGTTATTCATTCCTTAGCTCTGCGCTTCTAGCAGAGCTGTTTGTGATTAAGTTTATCGACTGACTTAGCCTTCGGAGGTGGACTCCCGACCCCAGCGGTCGGGCCACCTTTGACGCTTTCGTTTTGCAGGTCATTCTAAGGAGATCTAAGGGCTGGGCAGATTTTGGACGCATCAAGTTGTATTATAACACTTTTCTAATTTATGCTCTTTTTATTTTTAATTAATGGAAAATAGGTATCATTTTGTGGAACGCATTTAGTCCAATTGTATTTATCAATTCTCTAGAGAGAAGTAAACCCAAAAGAAAATATATTTAGAATCATTTCCAAAAGAGCATATCCTCCTCTTTTGGCTTTATCTATCGGTGCCATGCTGTTATGGTCAAGATGGTTTGGGTCCCTAGACCGGAATGAACCGTTCATTCAAGCCAGACTGAGGGCTCGAACCTTGTCTAAATAAATCTCTGTCAAATCTTAGCAAAGGCACTTCTCGGAGCAGGCATCAACTGAGAAGTCAGGAGTCACAGGGTTCGATGACACCCAGCTGTCACCTCATGACTTTTCAGCCTAAATAGAGTTGGCAGAGGATTCGACGTGTCTCCACCCAAATGCCAAATACCTAGCATTTAATTCAGCATTGAATGCACTGAGTCTCATTAAATGCCCATGGAAAGACTCGAAGCTTCTCATTCGCTCCAAGACTGCCTCGAGTACTACAAAACCCCCCATTTTGTCCCCTCAACTGAGGAGCAACGTCACATCAAGATCAGCTTAACACTGACTCCTTGATTCACCAGTGGGATCACCAGCTGTCCCGAGAACCAAGTTCATCAACCAGCGATATCAGTCATATCCTTAAGTCATCTCAACCGTCCATTCGAATCATTTCAATAGGAAGGCTAAGCGGTATCAACTGCCATTTTAGGTATGGACCTAATGCTTAAATAGCAAATGAACATACAGGTAAGGACCAAGCAAGCTTGAGTTCTCCAGCCATTACTCTTCTACATTTATTCTTGAGAAACATTCTCTCCATTCTCCTTGAGCATTAACTCCTCAAGTGAGAATCTCCTGCTCCCATACAAAAACTGACTCAATCATTGGAGGTGGCTTCCCGTCCTGAGAGGCGGCCCACTTTCACTTCCATTTTTGGTCTCAGGAACCAGGATCAAACCGTACGAACTGAGAAGAGACTTATTACCCTCAACATTTGGTGTCGTCTATGGGAACTACTAACAAAAATTTCAGTAGCTTTCCCTATATCTGAATCGATCAGATCACAGAGATATGGCTGGAGATGACTCCCCCGATAGAGCTTCCAGGTCTTAGGAAATCAACTGCTACAAGAAGAAGGGGGCCAGTACGAAGGTTGGGACTTTGAAGGAGGTACAACCCTTTGTGGGACGTGAAGAGCAGGAGATCAATCTTGATCCACTTGCCAATCTTCCACCATAGAGAGTGACCCCCGCTTTGAGATACAGGCTAACATGCAGCATGATGTTTGAAATGCTTAGTTCCCTCCATTCCATGGCAACTCAAGGAGGGCACTTCAGGCCTTCTCCTGTTCCTGCCACCGGCCTTCCCGAGACAGCAAATCCTTCCCTTGTCGGCATTGTTGATGGGGCCTAGGGAGATGAAGCTGATACATCGCCCCCGACGAACCAAACTCAAAGAAAAGGGCAAGGCCAAGGTGACAGAAGGAGGAGCTAACAAATCTGTTTTTGATAGATTGGGAGCCCTTCCCGACAGATACTCCTTTCCTGGAGCTATCGTGAAGCGGCCTTAGGTTCCAAAAGTAAATAAAACACTGAAGGAGCATGTGGCAGAGTCTAAGGGACCCCGGCGAGATGATAGGGCCTTCGAGACATCAACGTCTGTCCATGATGAAAGCCTTATCAACAAGTGCAAGATATGAACAAACGTCTGTTCTAGCTTGACAGGATGGTCCCTGATGAGGTCCAACTCGTATTAAGTCAGGACCCTTTTGTGCCAAAAATAATGGCGGCACCTCTATCGATGGTCTTCCGTACCCCTACTTTTACCCCTTATAATGGGACAATAGATGCTATGGCCCACATAAGTCACTTCACATCAATCATGACCATGTGCGTAGGAGGGGACCCCATAAAGTGCAGATGCTTCCCAGGGTCACTAATGGGGGCCCGGCGGTTTTCTAGGCTACTCAAGCATTCTATACACAAATTTACGGAGTTGGGGTATGCCATTGTGGCCAGGTTCAAAAGAGGCATCAAGAAGGACAAGATGGAGGATAATCTGTTGGCCCTTAAACAAGGGCTTCACAAATCAATTAGAGATCTTATCTCTTGCTTCAACAATATCTCCATCATGATCAAAGATCTTGATGATAAGGTGTCCTTTACTGCTTTCAAGAGAGTAGTGACCAGCGAAAAGCTGATCACTTCTATCGTGGAAAAGAAGCCAAAAACCCTACCAGAACTGCTTGACCTAGGGTATGAAATGGCCACAGTAGAGGAGGTCCTAGAAGTAAATCAAAGCCACTACAAGGACCATGATGGTCCGCTCACCAGAAGGACCCCTTAATCTAGCTCCAAACCTCGTTTCTCAAAGAGAGACTCAAGGCCTAGGCAAGAATGGCATAGTAAGAAAGTAGTGGAAGAAGATGAGGAAGCATTCACTCCCCTTAATAAGTCACGATCTGTAGTACTTATGCAGATCCGAGACTCAAGAGATTCTGGGTTACTGAAAACCCCTGGAAATTACATGCATGCCCCCAAAATAGGGCAGTTATGGCAAAATACTGCCAGTACCACAAGGACAAAGGGCATCATACAAATGATTGCGGCATGTTAAAGGTTGAGATTGAGAAGCTAATCACCAGAGGACATCTAGATCAGCATGTGAAGGCCACCCATCGCCGTAAGGTCTCACCTTCACCGAGAAGGCGTAGCAGAACCCCTCCTACTGATGGATCTAGGTCTAGAGGAAAAGATCCAATGGCACCAAGGGACGAGGACTGTAAAACCCAGCCCTAACCTTGACCCGGAAACCTTGTTATTTGTAGGTTCGATGACCCGAAGTAAAGTAAGAAGTCAGCTTTGGGCCATCCCAGTGGAGGACTTGGTGTCTGGCTTTGAATCCATGAAAGTTGATGATGAAGTTCTATTTATGGAAACTGAATCTGGATGAAGATCGGATTAGTTGATGGACTTGGAGTGCTCTCTATCTTGGTTTGAAGGCATTTCTACCTATTAGGTAAGTCACTTGACATGTGTGCAAAACCCCTTTAGGATTGGATTTGATCTGGGTCTTCAATTCCCTGTTTTGGATTTGCTGTCAGCATTGGTCGACTGATTGGTCGACTGGACCAGTCGACCAATCCACTCGACCAATGAGTGTTGTCTTTGGCAATTAGGTTTTTCTTGCTCTATTTAAGTCCAATCTCGAGTCTACTTCGTATTTGCTGCCTCCAAACTCTTTGGAACGAACCAAAGACCTCTGCAAGTCATCTCCCTTGCATCCTTGGTGATTTTCTTGACGGATCTTCGTCGAAACTCTTCCTTTTCATCAAAAGGTATGTCTACACTCTCTTCTTCTCCTCTATCTCTTATTTTCTTTCCTTTTTGAGTTGAGACAGTAGAGGAGATGCTGCATTCTCTGTTGCAAACATCTCTGGACTTGTCTCTCATGATCATCCTAAGGATTAGAGGCTAGAACAATGATCTTAACCATGATCATTGCAAGCTTTTGAAGGAATCATGATCAAACCATGATCTAATCTTTGTTAAACTTCTGATTTGAATTCTGATCTCCTTGGATCTTCTATATTGATCATGTTGGTAGTTAATTGCTGTGTTTTCTTTTCATGATCCATGATCTATCAATCTCTAGTTGTTCTCTTTTACCATACTATGTGTTCTTCATGAATCATGGTAGTTACATCTATGGTAGGTTTTGTTTCCTTATTTAGATTTATGCTTTTAAGCCTATTTCCTTGAAGATCTAAGTATGTTTTCATGATACGTTTACCTGAAGCAATGATCCATCCTCCTATTGTTCTTGTCTTTGATTTCTATTTCGAATTCATCAAGATCCATGGTTGATCTAATTATGGTAACTTTTTGTTTCCTAATTTGGATCTTGATGGCTTGATTGGATTAGTGTTTTGAGGTCCCCTATATGTTAGAATACTATTGATGTAGTTTACCCCTTGATTAGTACCCTTTTGAACCACCAAATTCGGATTTCATATCTTAAAACTCTGTTTTTTTAGGCTACTGTCTGCATTGGTCGGAGTTGGACCGTCGACCAATCCACTCGACCAATGAGTACAGCAACTCCAGAATTGGTCTGTGTTGGATGTTTTGGTATCTTTTCTGTTAGGGATCTTTCCTAATATGTTGTATACACTTGTTTAGGACCTTCTTCTCAAGTTTGCCAAGATCTTACTTGATTTCTTAGGATTCCTTTGCGAGTTATAAAAGGTAAGGATGGTTATTTCCTTAATTATATAGATAGCATGAATCTAGTTTCTATATTTGAATATCATGGATATGTTTCCTAAATTAGATTCTTACAATGATATACTACTGTTGCATAACCTTGATTACAGTAGCATTGCTTAAATTGATTCATGTATGATTTACTTACCAATTATATACAAGTGATTGTAATTACTGATTTCTTTCCATATATGAAGTTACCATATATGTGATGATGTGAATTGATGCATGTGTATGCTTAAGTATGGTTTGGAAAGGAGAGGTGTCCTTTTGACACTTCTGTCCTTGGACTACTACGGGAATATTATGGGATGTTTCCGGAGATGCCCTCTGGACACCTTCCTAAAGCTGTTGGATGACATATCTAGGGATTGTCTAGTAGTGTTTGGCTAGGATGTCCCGTTATGTCAGACCCTAATCGGAGGGGTATTGAGACCGAACGACCCGTGGTAGCAATGGGGATTCATGGGCTCTCAAGACCGGTAACCAACCTGTGAGAGGACAGGAATCACATTGTGGGGGCCATTTATTGGTAGGGTTGCATATGGTTAGACTTGGGCTCATGGGCGCTTAAGACCGGTAACCAACCCGTGAGAGGACGTGAGAGCTTCCCGTTTACCATATGTGGATGATCAATAGGGTTGATGAGTCCGTAGTCAGGGACTATGAGGACTCTAGTGTGAAGGATATCGGAAAGGATCGTCAGGGACGAGGAATGGACGTATCTGGATCTGACTTGATGTAATTAAGTAGAAGACTTGCATTTGGCTAGGTTTTACCCTGACATGCGCCGGTACTTAGACCAATGGTGATGTGAGAGAGTGGTGACTTAACCCCCAGCCATGGAATGTCCCGAGGGATGCCGGACCCATTACCAACTGATGATGAGTGAATGAGACCTTCCTAAAGAAGTACGGTGCTATGACTTAAAGCATGTCTGCCAATAGAGACCAGCATACATAGAGTTAGATTCATTCATTCATTGCTTGTCTCATATCATATTGCATTTATGTTTGTTCGAAATCCTGCCATTTATGATATTATGGATTTAATCGCCTTACTCGAGTTTCTTTGAAACTCATTCCTTTATTGTACAATGTTTGTTAGACTATCCTGCAGGTTCTGAGTATTATGACGGTCCCTATGAAGAAGCGCAAGGCGAAGAGGCATATCTCCAAGAAGGTGATTGCGGTTACCACAATTACATTGAAGATCCCGCGAGTGGTTATGCTCCGTACGATGCTTAGTCCGACCATTGAGTGGAAGCGTCCTTGTGCCATTTATGAGATTTACACTTATAAGGATGTTGTCTATAAAGTGGAGAACAATTTAGTTACCCATTGTACTTGCTACTGGGATTAGATTTTGTCTAGTTTATTATCTTTTAGAGCTACCTTTCTGTTGGTTGTAGAGTGGGATTTTTGCCTCACTTTACTTATCTGTTTTGACACTCTGATTATATCTAGTATTCTGATTTATTTATGATTCATTCTTTCCTTATTGGATCTATGGTTTATCTTCCGCACTTTTATTATGATTGTTCATGATTATGTTATTGTTTATGTGGGAGGTTGATTACTCGATACTTGATCTTCGGGCTGTGGATCACACTCTCGGGTATGCCAGATAGGGTACCGGCTGGGAGGATGTGACAAGGACCTTCCTAGAATAAATACGATATTCGGAAGACCCACTCCCGGGTTTGTTAGGCGAATGAAGCAAGGAACACGTGTTGTAGGCACTGTTGAGCCCACTGTTGTAGCACGTTTCATCCAAAGTGAACCAATCACTTTTGCCAAAAAGGACCTTGTGGATGTTTATACCCCACACAAGGACGCCATTGTCATCAAGGTCAGGTTGGCAAACCACATGATATATAGGGTCTTGGTTGATACTGGATCATCAACGGACATCCTATCGCTGGATGCTTTTCGTATGCTTAAGATCGACCAAGAAGCCCTCCAGCCAACCGTAGCCTTGCTATATGGCTTCATGGGAAGTTCCACCACGGTGGAAGGGAGCTTATAGTTAGATTTGACTATGGGAACTTTCCCTCAGCAGGTAACCCTGCCTACCATATTCATGGTCGCGGCACACATATCGCACTTGTCTTGAGCCCTTTTGAGCTAAACATTTATACCCTTAGCCCCTTTCTTTCTATCAATATGGGCCAGCAGATTCCAAGTGTAAATAAAACTCGTGCGTAACCTGTCTACATACAACATAATCCTAGGCCGCCACATGTTGACAACACTAGGTGTAGTGATCTACTCCAGGCATATGATAATGAAAGTTCCTACCGCCGAAGGAGTGGAAACCTGCAAGACTGACCAAAAGTAATCTACAATCTATTATCTGAACTTCATTCAGAAACAACCGGTGACCCCATTTACGGGAGCGGCCCTTGGTGTTGAAGTCCGTGACGATAGAGACGAGAGCCAAATGTAGCAAGGGGAACCAGTTGAGAATTTGCAGAAAGTCCCTTTGAGCCTTGCACACCCGGAGTGAGAGACCAATGTTGGTTTTGAGCAACCAGAGGACTTCAATAGGGAACTAACTTCCTTTTTGGCTCAGAATGCAGACATATCCACTTGGTCAGCAAAAGATATGCCGGGAATCGATAGGGGCATCGCTGAACATCATATATGGATAAACAAGGGGGCTATCCTCGTGATTCAAAGAAGAAGAAATTTCTCTGCCGAGAAGCAATGTGCAATCTAGACAAAGACTGAAAAGCTTGCCAAATCTGGCTTTATCTCGTCTATTGAATGCCCAAAATGGCAAGCTAATGTGGTGATGGTGGAAAAAGCCAGCGGAAAGTGGAGGATGTGTACAGATTACACAGACCTCAATAAGGCTTGCCCAAAGGATTGCTACCCCTTGCCTTAGATCGATCTTCTTATTGATGCCACAGCAGGGCACGAAGCTTTGAGCTTTATGGATGCATATTCAAGATACAACCAAATTTTGATGGCGCCCGAAGGCCAAGTCCACACAGCTTTCATGACCAATTGAGAAAGCTACTACTATAAGATAATGCCTTTTGGTCTAAAGAATGCTGGAGCCACTTATCAGCGGGCTGTCAAAAAGATCTTCAGCAGGCAAATTGGAAGAAATATGGAAGTCTATGTGGACGACATGCTGGTCAAAAGTGTCCACCAAAGGGATCACATACGGGACTTGTCAGAGGTCTTCAACGTCCTTCAAAAATACAAGATGCGTTTGAACCCTGAGAAGTGTGCTTTTGGTGTATTGTCTTGAAAGTTTTTAGGTTTCATGGTTTCGCAACGAGGCATCGAGGCAAATCCTGAGAAAGTCAAGGTTGTCATTGATATTTAAAAGGAAATCCAATGCTTGACTGGGAGAGTGGCAGCTTTAAGCCACTTCTTGGCGAAATGGAGAGCGTTGCCAACCTTTCTTCAAAGCGCTAAAGACCCTCAATGCCATTGCTGAGCTGATCTAGACTGAAGAATGCCAAAGTGCTTCTGGAGAATTATAAAGCAAGTTAAGTTCATCTCCCATTTTGGTATGTCCCACCCCCAAAAAGGCTTGCTCATGTACCTTGCCTCGTCCTCTAAGGTTGTAAGCTCAGTATCGATTCAAGAAGATGGAGGCACCCAAAAGCTTGTTTATTATGTCTCTCATGTTTTATTGAATGCTAAAACTAGATACCCTGAAATTGAGAAGCTCACCCTAGCAGTGATAATATCTATCAGAAAGCTAACACCTCACTTCCAAGCTCACCCCATAACCATCCTTACCAACGCTCCTTTGAAAAAGATTCTACGTCGTCCTGACTTGGTGGGGAGAATGGTCCCGTGGGCCATAGAACTGAGCGAGCACCAAGTAGATTTCCATCCAAGGACAGCGATAAAAGGCCAGGCGTTAGTAGACTTCATAGTGGAATCTACCACTAGGTGGAATACAGGGGAAAGTCAAGAAACACCTGTTGAAGTTTGGACCTTATTTATCTATGGGGCTAGTAATGCCGTTGGAAGCGAAGTAGGCTTAGTACTAGAAAGTCCAGGCGGCTTTGTCATAAACTATGCTTTGCGCTTTGCCTTCCCAACGATAAACAATGTGGCTGAATATGAAGCGTTGCTAGCAGGGCTTTGTTTGGCAATATCCCTGTGTGTCAGAAATTTGAAAATACACAGTGACTCCCAATTGATAGTGAGCCTAGTTAAGGGTACCTATGAGGTTAGAGAGGAAAAGATGGCACAATATCTGGCCAAAGAAAATGGTTTGAAGGTCAACTTCAATCAGTGCGAATTTGTCCAGATTCCTAGGGAGGAAAATGCGAATACTGACATCCTGGCCAAACTGGCCTCTACCGGCATAAAAGACATAGAGGCTTCAGTTTATCAAGAGACTCTTTATGAACCAAGTATTGATGCTTGGGAAATGATGGAAATCGAGGAGACAGAGCCTTCTTGGATGGATGAATTGGTAGCATATCTGAAGAATGATCAACTCCCAGAAGATCAAGCTCACTCTAATACAGTTAAGAGGAGAGCAACAAAATTCACTCTGATAGAGGGAATCCTATACAAATGTTCCGTAGAAGGACTGTTACTGAAGTGCGTAGGTCCAGCAGCCGCCTAGTATGCGTTAAGAGAAGTCCACGAAGGAATTTTTGGAGCTCATATGGGAGCCAGAGCATTGGCTTTCAAGATCCTGAGACAAGGGATTAGCCAACTATGGTTAAGGATGCACAAGACCACATTCGCCATTACGAGCCATGTCAACTGCATTCCTCAGTCCAAAGGGCCCCTGTGGTCCCATTGGTTTCAATCCTCAACCCAGTACCTTTCGCAAGATGGGGAATGGATCTTTTGGGGCCATTTTCACCTGCATCCAGGGGATGAAATTTTTGATAGTAGCCATCGACTTCTTCACCAAGTGGTAGAAGCCTAAGCTATTGCAACTATTACAGAAAAACAAATGGAAAAATTCACCCTCAACAAAATCATTTACAGGTTTGGCTTACCAAAGATACTGCTAATGGACAATGGAACTCAGTTCGATAACCCTGCATTCAAGGAGTTCTGCCAAGCTTATCATATTGACTTTAGAAGGGCAGCCGTGATGTATCCCCAATGCTATGGCCAGGTGGAGGTTACTAACCGCACCTTGCTGGATGGTATTAAAAGACGATTGGAAGAAAACCACAAGAAATGGGTGGAAGAGCTTCCTCATGTTCTTTAGGCTTACAATACCTCATCAAGAACTCCAACAAGGGAGACTCCTTTCAAATTATCCTATGGCACTAAGGAGCTAGTGCCAGTTGAGGTATTGGCAAGATCGCAAAGGTCAACACACTTCAATGAGGTCTCAAATGAGGAAGGGCTTAGAGCAAATTTGGAGTTCATTAATGAAGTTCGAAAAGTGGCTTTCTACCGAAATGTGGCTTATCAGAAGAAAGTAGCTAAGTACTACAATTCCAGAGAAAAGAGTAAGACTTTTAGGCAAGGAGATTTAGTCCTCTAACAAGCTGACGTCTTGGCCCCAAGGCAAAGGAACAAATGGTCTCCCAGATGGGAAGGCCCTTACCTTGTCGTCCGAGAACTCCAGCCGGGAACTTACAAACTCAAGGACTTGGAAGCCGACAAAGAGCTCGCTCACGCATGGAACACTATGCATCTGAAGAGGTTTTACCAATAAATGAAATGTTCTGCTGGACTGGTAAGAATTTTTGAACTTATATAGGCAGCTGAATACGTAATTTCTCTTTAGATCATTTCTTGGGTTAAGTGAATGAACTTCTTGGAATTATCCTATATTAGAAACTTCTCCTGAAAACCAAAATTTAACGAGTTCTCTCAAAGAAGTCTTTCTAGGACATACACACGAATGACATAATCCTTCGAATAGTTCCTTTTCAAATACAAAAGTTGTTGATAGAAAAATATAGAGAAGCAGATACTTCTCGTTGTTAGTGGCTTAGTGCAAAAGAGGCCCCAAGGGCACATAAAAAAAGGGGGGGGGGGGAAGAGAAGTCATTGGGTTCAACATCAGTCTTGTTATAAACAAAAAGGAGAAACAGATGGCACTTCGTCATGGCATCGGTCTCGTTCTCAGCAACCGTAGTGGTCGAATCACCAGAATTAACTAGAAAAGGAGATGTTTGGCAACATCATAGACAAACTTACACTGACCTCAACATAAAAGGAGGAGCCTGGTCTGTCTATTTGTACGCATTGGCTTAACTCACTCCTAACCTCCCGGTCGAGACTGTCATTAGGGTGAGGATGAACTTCAGTGGAGGCGATGTTGGATTTTGGAAAAGGAGTTCCTAGGTTTGGTGGCTGCATCCAGCTAAGCACAAGAATTTGCAACCTCTCACAATTGTTAGCGTCAAAAGGAGAATTTTTGCAAACAACCTTCAGAGTCTCCTCCGGTAATCTTTTCACTAGCAAAGCAAAGGCTGCATCCAGACCAAGCTCAAAGCTGGGAAGAGCCGCGGTAACAACTTTTGACTTATACTGTTCAGAGGCCTTGTATTCCCTTATGGCACCTTCGCAATAGAGGAGTGGTGGTCAGTTAGCTCCTGGATTTTCCTTTGGGATGCCTCTAAATCCAGGACCAATTTATCTTTTTCGGCAGCCAGCTTGAAGTAGGAGGTAGAGAATTCTTGGATCTCCCTCTAAAGCATCGCCACCGTGTCATCAGATACCTCTTTCTCATTCTGCAGTTGAGCTAGTTCAGCATCCATTTTACTCATGTCACTAACCACAACGACTTTGGCTGTTACAAATTCTTTCTCTCTCCTCCTGTTCTCTCTTTCCTGTAGTACTCACAATTGGAGCGTACTTTGCTCAATTCTTTTGTGGTCCTCTCTAATTATCCCTTGACCCTATCCTGAAGGGTATTAGTCTTGTCAATTTGGGACCCTAGAATTATTGTCAAACAGTTTCCTATACTTCCTTATGTGTGACTCTACCAAACTAACAGAAGTGTATAGGTATTTGATGCACAAAGCAATGATCAAATTGACAAGGTAAAAGAGAAAAAAATCAAGATATTTTGAAGAGGAATTTTGAACTTACTGGGCCAGCTGAGAATGATGTCGCGTAGGAGGCAATCCTTCGTAGACCCCCTTATTTGTGGGAGAGACAGCATGTTCAATCCACTGGTTGGATTTGATCATGTCTCCCAGAACCTCATCCCCATTGAAGAGTTCCCACTATGGAACCCACTTGGGGGGCAAGTGGGACGGAGTCAATATATCTCTTACCAAAGCCACAGTTTCCCTCGTGGCAGTTAGTAAGGATGAAGATGTCTCAATTGTTGTCACCGTGATTGCAGTCGGTGGAGGGACCATTCCTGAGATATCAGAAAGGTTAGGGGTATGGGTCTATGAACTCACCCCTAAAGTTGCCTTCATGGTAGTATAGCCAGCAACCTTCACACCAATAACCTCGCCAGGAAGTGACTTCCCAGGGACAACAGGTGGAAGGCCCGCTGAGCTCTTAAGGCGAACAACAGATGCTTGAGATCCCTTAATGTGGGTCACCTTCAATTTTCCTTTTCTCTTGGAAGGCGAATGGGAACTCTTGTGACTCTCTGCCACCACCGCACCCTCATGCTGAACGATTTCTAAAGGATTGGTTTCTTGAAACGCCTCGATGGGGGCCTTGTTCAGTTCACTGGCTATCCTTGTTGCCTCCTCCTCTTCCACTTCTCAGATGATTTCCTTTTTTATTTTTAGCTCTGAGTCAGGGGAGTCCTAGCTACTGAACTGGGAAGCCCAGATACAGGAATGGACGAGCCAGCCCCAGAATTCTTCGATCTCTCATGCTCTCTTCTCGCCACCATTTGAGAGTCCATATAATGTTGAAGGAGGATATCTTTGTTGAGAGACATCTCTGGACCTACCAAAAGAAAGAAGAAATGTTCAGAACAAATGAAGAACTAGAGTCAACAAGAAGCCTAAGGGAGAAGGTGAGGGGACTTACAAGCCATGACCTCCCAAAGGAGTAAGGGAGCATCAAATCTATCTCTCGGCCATGGATGGGGACCACCTTTCTTTCTACAAAAAATGCGTCAAGGCCCTGCTCCCTTTTGTTCAGAGGAGGCTTCCTATTCATTTTCCTGACAGTGCTAGGGGACAAAGAGGGCCAATCTAGGATAACACAATCCTGGGGAACACGACAAGTGATGAACTCGTCTTTCCATCTATTATGGCTGGTTTGAAGGGTTCCTTTCTCAAAGATGTGGAACTTTAAGGAGGCCATACCCCGTTTGCTAAAACTTAACCAACCATCCTGTTCTAAGGCCCTAACGGAGTAAATCCACCTAAAAAAAATCAGATTACAGTCAATATTTAGACTCTTGTAGTACCCTATGAAACCGACAAGACTTCTCCAACCATTCGGAGCTAGCATTCCTGGATTCAGTCTGTAATAATAGAGGGTTTGCTTAGTGAAGGCCCAAAGGGGAAGCCTCATGCCTCCCAGCATATAATCAAAATATAAAGGGATTTCTCCCTCTCTTAGCAGGCATGCCCTCTCACGTGGACTAGGGAGCCTCACTGGGAACTCATCTAGGATTCTGAAAGTAGTTTTCATCAACTAGACGTGAAAGGGACGAAGGAGACTAGGTGAAAATAGGGGCCTTGAGGTGGCCTCATCTATGGGATCTTCGCTAATCAAAGGATTCAAGGGAATAACTCCAAGAGTTGCACCCAGTCCGGACAGAACCCCTAGGGCATTGCTTCCATGAACAGACGGCTGTGATTCCTTAACGGAACCGGCAACCATTTTGGTGGAAGGTGAGGAAGAGAAAGGCTCATCACCAAAACGATCTCTAGAGATCCCTACTTCAGCCCAGGGGTTAGAAGAGGTTCAGTTACCGGACGTCTCAGGCACGTTGCACTTCTTCTCCAGCCTTCTACCCATGGCAATAATCGAAGAAGGATGACTTACGCAAGAAACAAGGGGAGTTAGAGTTTCTTCGAATGAGAACTAATCCAGGCTAAGACCCTAAATATTATAGAAATCCTAGGAGATGATGTTGAGAAGATACGATCTGAGATGCCCCGCAGTCAATCAAGAGCCAAGGCCATGTTCAATTGATGATTGTCACACGATGCACACTTCAATTTTAAGACAGTACCTTTTTCTCTATACGTGGCCATAAAGCTGTCACGTTGGGCGTTGTGTGCATCATTTCATACGATGTGGCCAGGAAGATCAACTGTCAGAGCAGTCAATGCCTACAGATGCGTGCTTATCAAGATCCCCTATCCATCTGGCAATATTCGTTGGCTTTTTGGTGGGACATTCGGGCTTCTTGGCTGACTCTGGCCTGAAATGCTATGAGTCGCATAAAAATTATCTTCATGACAAGACTTATCATAAAGACTAGGGGGATAATGTTATGGTCAAGATGGTCTAGGTCCCTAGACTGAAACAAACTGTTCAAGCCAGACCGAGGAAACGAACCCTTTAAGCTGGACCGAGGGCTCGAACCTTGTCTAAATAAAGCTTTGTCAAATCTCAGCAAAGACACTTCTCGGAGCAGGCATCAACTGAGAAGTCAGGACTCACAGGGTTCGATGACACCTAGCTATTGCCTCTAACGTCTGATGACACCAGACTATCTCCTCAAGACTTTTCAGCCGAAATAGCTTTGGCAGAGGACTCGATGCGTCTCCACCCAAATGCCAAATACCTAGCAGTTAATTTAGCATTGAATGCACTGAGTCTCATTAAATGCCCATGGACAAACTAGAAGCTTCTCATTCGTTCCAAGACTACCTCAAGAACTACAAACCCCCATTCTCTCCCCTCAACTGAGGAGCAACGTCACATCAAGATTAGCTCAACACTGACTCCTTGATTCGCCTGTGGGATCACCAACTGTCCCGAGAACCAAGTTCATCAACCAGCGATATCAGTCATACCCTGAAGTCATCTCAACTGTCCATTTGAATCATTTCAATCGGAAGGCTAAGCGGTGCCAACCGCCGTTTTAGGTATGGACCTAATGCTTAAATAGCAGATGAACACACAGGTAAGGACCAAGCAAGCTTGAGTTCTCCAGCCATTACTCTTCTGCATTTATTATTAAAAAACATTCTCTCCTTCATTCTCCTTGAGCATTAACTCCTCAAGTGAGAATCTCTTGCTCCCATACAAAAGCTGACTTAATCATTGGAGGTAGCTTCCCGTCCTAAGAGGTAGCCTACTTTCACTTCCATTTTTGGTCTCAGGAACTAGGATCAAACCGGGAGAAAACCGTACGAGCTGAGAAGAGACTTATTTCCCTCAACACATGCTAATATTATCAATGATCCATAGGGTCACTAACTAATGAATGTGCCCCAACATGTTGATGTGACTGTTATATTGTTTGTATATGTAAAGTCACAGTTCATGATTCATAGAGAGATACAATCCAAGTGAATAGAAACTACGAACTAATATAGAGAATATTAGTTGAATTATCATAAGCATTCATAACATATATGAGAACGGATGCCAAGATATTTGCGGATTATATTTTTTCTGGTATAAGTTTTTCATATCGAGAGAGATGGGATATTAAATATATCATTAGGGAGAGTCAAACCTATGATCTCTTTGTTAAAGGTGTTGGTCATTGTTAATTGAGCAACCCTGTGATTGTACATAGAGATTATATAGTTGACTTTGATTTTAAAACTTATGATATTATTCAAAAATTCTAAGAATGCGTTGATCATCTACCATCAAGAATAGAGGATAACACTATCTTTGCATCTCTCTGTCACATATTTAGGAATAGATTTATCTTTGAGCATTGATAAGGTGGATCACTCTCCTAAATGTTTAATTGAAAGAGATGAAGTAGTTCTATCAAATAACTCGACTTTCCTTTTTCATCTAAGAATCAAAATCACCATGTCATCTTTGCACAGGTGGCAGAGTTTTATACACGATATAAAAAATTTTTAAAAAAATCATGTTCACAAGGTGAGGTGAGGTGACAATAACTTGTTTAAATATAACTTTCAATGGGAACAACCCCTAAAATGCATGAACATCTAAATACATTTTTTTTTTTTTTGGGGGGGGGGAAGAGAGGAAGCGAAGAAGTGTGGGGAGGGACCATCAAAAGATTGATGGGAGCCTAGGAGGATGTTAAAGTTCAAACCGACTTGTGAAAATTGTAGAATTCTGACACCTAGCAAGGATGATGTCAGCAATGATGTCAGTGATGATGTCAGTGATGATGTCAGAAAGTCAAAGAACTTTGAAGAAACAAGAAGAAGATTGAAGAAAGCTGTAAAAGTAGAAGAACGTTGAAGAAGTTTGTAGAACTCTAAAAGAAAGATAAAGAATATTGAAGAAAGTTGTAGAATGTCATAGAAGTTTGAAGAAAGGAGAAGAACTTTGAAGAAGTGTATAGAATTCCAAAGAACGTTGTAGAATTTTGAGGAAGATAGTAGAAATTCTGAGGTAGAGAGAGAGAGAGAGAGAGAGAGAGAGAGAGAGCTAGCATTTAAGAAACAAAGGTGTTGTAACACCTCAAGCTGTATGTGAAGTTTTCTTTGTTCTTAATACAATTCTAGTTTTTATCCAGCTCTATTTCTTCTGAGTATATCTTTGTGAGTGTGCTATACTACCACTCCACTGCGCCAACAGAGGACACAACAGAGAATCCCCAAACTTTTCTGTTCTTTGCCATCTGTATTTGATAGCTTCTTCGGTCATCTGATTGGGTCACACTCCTCCATGGCTGCAGCTTTCATCTCAAAGTGACCCCACAAAGAGAGAGAGAGAGAGAGAGAGAGAGAGAGAGAGAGAGAGAGAGAGAGAGAGAGAGAGAGAGAGAGAGAGAGAGAGAGTTTGTTTTAATGACATCTGAACTAGTCAGAATGTGGGGAACTTCAAATCTTCAACCCACTTCCTGATTCCTTCGTTGAAACTTGAAACCGTCAAAATTTGAATGACAACGATAACTCTAACCCACAAAGCTTGAAGGTCAATGCATGAGAAGATGGAAATCAAATTTGACTCGAATACAGTCCGCTTCTGTTAATGTTTAATGTGTTCATTATAATGCGTATACATCAGATTGGGCCAGTCTAATATAAAGTTAAGTAATGAAACATGACTTAATTCATTTGATTACCTTGGTAACTCACAATCTCTACTAAGGTAAAACCTACAAAATAGTCTCAAGTGGAAATAAATTTCCATGACTATATGCAAAGCCTTGAGGACATGGACCAAGTGTACAGTACTGCTTGCACTGCCTGGATAAGTCACTGCCACGCCATGTGTGATCCTTAATTGGTGACTTGAGTCTCGAGTTGCTTCTTTATACATTGCTCTGTAATGACCATGGTAAAAAATTCGAGGGAAACTCAAGTTTCGACTGGGTGAAAATGGAAAACTTAGGTGGAAACTTGGGAAATTTTGAGGAAACCGAGGACTTTTCCATACAAGTTTCAACAGGTTTTAGAGAGTATTTTGGGGTGGGGTCCTGTATTTACGCTAATTAGGGTATAAAGAATACATTTGTTGTATATTGTTAAAAATATCAATGTAGATATATCATTCAATGTATATAACATCAATGTAGAGTTGTCCAAAAACTACATTATAAACTTAACTGCTTTTTTTTTTTTTTGGTAGAATAAATTAACTACTTAAGCACATAACATTCAATATATAATTTCTAACTTCAAAATAGTTGACAATAAAAGGAAAATACAACTTAGTGTTAAGAGGAGTGTCAAAAGTGGATTCATCCTATGAGCTGAGTAGTACTATGCCTATAACATCCTCTCCTCCAACCAACGAACATAGACATCTCATGACATTTTATGCCTATGGTTGCCAAGTTAATCGACTACTGTGACTTTATGAGTTTGGTCATCAATATGCTTAAGATAACCAACCTGAGGGAATACGCATTTTGGATAGGGAAGTCCTGATGGGAGGGGGTATTTTTCGTGGTATTTAGGGAAACATGAAATAAATAAATAAAATTGAAAGTTTGGGAAAGCTACAAAATTTATAGGAAAAAGTCCCAAGTTTCTACAAAATTTCTCAGGTTTCCACGAAATTTCCCAAGTTTTCACGAAATTTCATAGGTTTCAACGAAATTTCCCAAGTTTCCCACGAAATTTGGGAATTTTTTTCCCCATGAACCAGCTGGTCCAACTAGGTTGAACCAAGTTTCGACAAGTTTTGATAGGTTTCGAGGTTTTGACAAATTTCAACGAAATTTCGACAGTTTCGATCGAAACTGAGGACTTTTTTTCAGTCCTCATGAGTTTCGTTTCGCATTTTTCAAAATGGAAAATTTCGCAAGTTTCGATGGAATTTTATTCTATGCCAATGAGAACATACATTAACATTGTAGAGGTGCATGGATCAGTAGCCAGGTGAAAGGAACATGGATCGAGGTGGGAAGATTAAAATGAAGATAGTTCACATCTTTAGTTTACATCTTCACAGAACGATTGCTTGGTTATTAACTCAAATTCCGATACTTACTGTAGAGGAGTGTGGTTTTCATATATGAGGAACCAATAAAAACATACAACAACATCGTGAAGGTGGGATTTCCAAATTTCATAGAGGTAAGGCAATAAAAATATACATAGTGTGGTCCAACAGATTAAACCATTTGTTATCCTTCCCTGGGGAAGGGGGAACTATAGCTGTAGCAGTTTACCTAACCCATGCCAATAAGCAACTGAAGTTATTAATACATAGAAAGAGAGAGAATTTCTCACACCTTTGACCTTCACTCAAACGAGGCATGCATGTTTCATGCGATTACTGGATCCAAGGTCATTCTAGGTTTATGGGTGCATGCTCTCGATCTGAGTTGTGGACCTTAATTTCTAGATTGTTGTTGCAGGAATAGACTCTTCTCTTCTCTACAGGTCAGTTTCTGAATTCTGGGTTTGGTTTTTCCAAGAACAAGAAAAACTCCCCCCACCAACAAACCAACCTTAATTTGTTTGAGTGATCCTAGATGTATGTTTAATGGAGTTTAGCTCCATACACACAAGGAATGAGGTTTGGGGTATAGAGCTCATGCAAAGGTGGTCAACGTAGATATGGTCAAATTTCTCTCTCTCTCTCTCTCTCTCTCTCTCTCTCTCTATATATATATATATATAATTTGCATATTCAACTCATAACAAGCTCAAATTTTCTAGGGGTAAAGGATTGTGCTCTTTTACATGTTTTCATTGCATATCCAGAAGAGAAACTCACTTCTGAAAATTCACAAGGTGCACTAGACATATGTCCCTTCCTAAATGTGTGATATTGAGATGTGAGGTGAGGGGAACACATACTTGTATTCTTGTGAGGTAAAGAATTCAAACTCACCCATAGTATCCTTCACAAGGGATTTTTATTTACCGCAATTGGCTACTGCCAACGGTGGTGATCGCGCGACGTAATCGAAATATAATCGAATGGTTGAGAATCAATTTGTGGGATTTACTTGTAAATATTATTTTTTATTTTTACATTTTAAGGCTTTAAAGTTTATTAATTTACAAAATCAAACCCCTCATTTACCCAATTGCCAAATCTTTATTTCATTTTCCTTGATCACATCCTTTCTTGGGTTCTGCTTCTTTGTGTGAGAAAAGAAGAAATGTTTGTTTCTGTTGATCACATTATGGCTATGACTCTTGGATTGGTGAATAATGGGTTCTCAAGGACTCAGAATAGCTCAATGAAGTACATAAAGGAGGGGAAGAAGAATTTTCTTGCGTTGCTCTATCTGCTAATTTAACAGATCAATTTAAGAAGCTTAGGGTCCAACATGGTGCTTCTGAGAGCGAAGTTAAGAAGGCCTTTCGCCAACTCACGTTACAGGTTCATTTCTTCACTTGTTTTCCTTGTAGAACATTTCTTGGTTTCTCCTCACACGTACTGATTTGTCAAAAGCATCCATGTCCAGTGTCACCCTATTAGTGATTGAGAAAGTGGTGAATGAATTTGTGTTAATCAGAATATCTGACTTACACATATTTATATAAATTGCATAGTAATACAAAATACAATGTACGATGATAATATACAAAAGTACCAAATACAAGAAAGAATAATATACAATATTATTCCCTAACACCCTCCCACAAAGTCAACAGACCGGAGAGAAGCTTGACTTTGGAGAGAAGAAGCTGAAAACGAGTAGAAGAGTCTCTTAGTGAGAATATCAGCCAACCGATCATCGGTGGAGATATATCGAACAAGGAGATACCCTTTACCAACCTTGTCACGAATGAAATGAAAATCCACTTCAATATGCTTGGTAAGAGCATGAAACACAGGATTTGCCGAAAGGTAGGTGGCACCAATATTATCACACCACAACTTGGGTGGAGAGGATGTAGAAACTCCCAACTCAGTCAAAAGAGATTGGATCCAAGTCAGCTCAATAGTGGCAGAAGCTAGAGCCTGATATTCACTCTCAGTACTAAGATTGAGCAACAGTGGACTGCTTGCGAGACTTCCAAGATACCAAATTGTCTCCTAGAAAAATAAGGTAACCACCCTGACACTTGCGATCATCAACACAACCCACCCAGTCTGCATCAGAGTAAGCAGAAAGTGTAAAATCCAGCTTTTACCTAACCTTGACCCGACCCGGTCATTGTTATGTTTGTAGGTCCAAAGACCCGAAGTGGTGGTAGGAGGGACTTATGGGCCCTACTGGTTGATGACGTAATGTCGGGATTCCAGTTTATGGACATTGATGATGCTGCTCCTTCCTTGAGCACATTACCAGTGCTAAGTTAGAATCTGCGCACTGATGAAGAGCGAGACAGTTGAAATAGCAAACGGACTCCTGTGCATAATCCGAAGATACTCCCTGAAACTTGACCTCTTGAGTGAACTGTAGGAGAAATCCCCATGCAATTTGACCTTGTATAGCCCTCCAAGTCCGCACCTAAAGTTGCTAAACTATTCTGTAAAATTTCTGCAGAGATTGTTTTGGTCGATACTATTAGTCGATACCATCGACCAAAGGTATCGACCAACAAGTCTGCTGAGCCCAGATTTAAAGATTCTTGGAATATTCTTTTCTATTTATTTATTCCTCGAGACTGGAGCCCTATTCTCGCGTTTTTAACATCTGGGAACGTGAGAGAGCCTCCCAAGAACTCCTCCTTGGTAGTGGTGAAGCATCTTCTTCATCAATCATTGCCAACCACTCATTCCTACTTTCTTGTTCCACTTTAAAGGGATGACTCTCTCTCCTAATCACTTTCTCACTCATATTTTCTCTATTTTACTGTTGGGACCATGGCCAAGGTGCTGCAACCTTGCATACACCTTGCCATGAACCTTCTAAACCCCATACAATGATGTTTTCACCGATATGACTATGATTGATTCACCTCATGATCATTGACTACACATTTCCATGATTTATTGCTTACCAACTTACTTTATTTACCAAAACTGAGATGAAGCTCATGATTAACCTAATCTATACCTTGCATATGTACTCCATGTTACTTCTAAACGATTCCCTACCTAACATGTTTTCCCCTAATTTGCATTGAGATATAGCCAATGCCATGATCTACAACTCTTAACCTTAATGTGTCAATTTGGGGATTTCCAAATGGACCATTGGATTACGAAAGTTTCTTGATAATTAGTGTCCCCATGTTGTGCTTAGACTATCCTCCAAGTTTCATGTCAATCCGAGACCCAGAAGACCAAATCTGGGCAAGAATCCAAAAGCCTGACTTGCTGTCACGGAATTGATTTGGTCGATACTATTGGTCGATACTATCGACCAAATGTATCGACCAATAGAGTTCTTGTCAAGCAACTTTTGCCCGATTCCGATTCGTTTGATCTCCGATTATTCTGATTTCTTCTCTAACCTTTCATATATGCTTGTTTAGGACTTTAAGACTATTTGGGCCACTGCTTGTGATCTTGGACCATTCTCTTCTCCGATTCAAGGTAAGGATAGTTATCGATGTAATTACCTAGGATATGGAAATCTTGACTTGGTATTCCTAACCTAGTAAATATAGTTTCTATTTCATATTCTTATCGTGTTAGACTTGCTACATATGTCTTTTAACAGTAGCTTTGTGTTTACATTATATTACTTCAATGTTTTATCATGTTTATCAATTTCAATATATGATGACTTATGTCAATGTCATGAATTGAATGTTTATTATGACGTTGTATCTTGTGAACTGATATGATGAACTTGGGCATGTGATTGCTTAAGTATAACTTGGGATTGAGGGGTACCCTACTAGTGCTTCTGTCCTTGGACATCGGAGGGAATAGTATGGGATGTTCTCCGAAGGTGTCCATTGACGCTTTCCCGGGTTATTGAATGACATGCATAGGATTTGTCTAGATGTATGGCTAGGATGTCCCTATCATATCAGACCCGATTCGGAAGGGCATTGAGACCGAACAACCCGTGGTAGTAGTGTGGATTTGTGGGCGCTCAAGACCGGTATCCACTCCGTGAGAGGACATAAATTGCATTACGGTTACCCGAAAGGGGCCATTTATTGGTAGGGTTACAAATGGCTAGACTTGGGCTCACGGGCACTCAAGACCGGTGAAATGATCCGTGAGAGGGACATGAGAGCTTCCTGTTTACCATTTGTGGATGACCAATAGGGTTGATGAGTCCGGTGAGTAATATCCGTGAGTCTAGTGTGAAGGATACCGGAAAGGATCCCGAGAGGGGAGGAATGGAAGTATCTGGAACTGGCATGATATGATTAAGTAGATGACTTGCATTGGGCTAGGCTATACCCTGACATGCGCCAATACTTAGACCAAACGGTGATGTGAGAGAGCGGTGACTGAAACCCCCAACCATGGATTTGTCCAAGAGGGATGCAGGTCCCAATTCCCCCGGTGATGAGTGATCGAGACTACCTAAAGAAGTATGGTGCTATGACTTAAAGCATGTCTACCATAGATGACCAGCATACTTAGAATAAAGTCATATTGCATTATATGCCTCATATCATCTCGCATCATTTTATGATTATCTTGTGGTTTATGTGTGGTGGGATAACTTCCTTGCTGAGTTCTTTTGAACTCATTCCTTTTCTGTTGCAATATTTTGTTAGGCTATTCTACAGGTGATTACTCTGATGGCACCCTCCCTGAGGCGGACCCCGATACCTCATACTACCATCCGGAGGCTGGCTACGTTGAAGACTTCGGTGACCATACCGAAGAAGATTACCAGGCGTACTGGGTTAGCCCCGGAGTTGTATGGGAGCATCATGTTGGGTCTCCATGGTCCTCAACTTTGAAGAAGATATATTTATTATGGAGGAGACTTATGAGTAGTTACCCCTTCTTTTGTGACAGTATACTTAGAAGAATTGTAATAACTTTAACTTACCTTTATAACTTGAGACTTGTACTTAACTAAATTTTGACCTCACTTCCGTTTGGTGAAGGAGTGGATTCCGCCCACTGCCTTCTTAATTTATCTGATTTGATATTTATTTCCGCACTCTGATTATGTCTGACACCTTATTTCTGAATTCCATGATCATTCATTGTTAGTTTATGATTATTATCTGTTCATGATTGTATTATCGTCGATGTGGATTATGTGGTCCCTGAACTATGGATCTTCGAGGCTGTGGATCACATCCCGGGTATGCCAGATAGGGTACCGGCTGGGTGGATGTGACAGAAAGAGCATAGGAAGAAGAGGGAGTAATATGTAACCCCATAGAGAATAGTCCCCTTGAGATAGCGTAAGAGGTGTTTTAAAGCAACCCAATGATCAGTGGTAAAGGAAGCAAGAAACTTACACAGTTTGTTCATAGTATAGGCTATCTTAGGGCGAGTGAGGGTGACATTATAAAGCACCAACTAAGAAATCCAGCCCAAACCCTAACCTGGAAACCCATTTATTTGTAGGTCCGAAGACCCGAAGTGAAGGTAGAAGGCAATTGTGGGTCATCTCAGTAGAAGACAATTGGGGGCCATCTCAGTAGAAGACATGGTGTTTGACCCAAAATCCATGGAAATTGATGATGGAGTTCCCTACTTGGAAACCTTGTTTGAATTGGAGAAGAAACTGCATCTTGATGTTGAAGAGCTTGGTTGATGGACTTAAGGCCTAGTTGGACATGTTTTGGAAGATCCCTCAATGCTAGGTAAGCCACTTGTTGAGTTGGGAGAAGCCCCATTGAAAATTTTGAGGTTTGGAGCATGATTTCCCTATTTTTGGGCTTTCTATTAGCCTAGGTTGATCACCTGGGTCGATCAAGCTAAGCGACCCAGCTAAGTTGCCCATAGTGACAAGGTCTTAAGTGTAAATTCCTGATTTTTAGGTTTTTGATGCTCTACTTAATAGAACTTCGTGAAAATCAGCCCCCACATTGTTTTAAAGCCTCTAGATAATGTGGGAAGCCTCTCTCAAGCATTCACATTGGAGTTTTGGAAGATCCTCATCGAATCCTCTTTTTTAAGGTTGGTATTCACTACTACCCACACTTCATCTTCTATTTCTTTTGGTTTCTTCTATTCTTGATTAGGAGGATGATATAAGTCATTCTCATGATTGATCCTCCAATCCATACTATTCTAGAGTGGATCTCCATACACTCTATAACCTTGTGAATCTCCACATGATGATTTCGAAGGGAAATCAAGTGTGATCTTCATGATTGACTATCCCTTCAATGTTTTTGATTTCTAAAGCATGCTGATTTTTTTCCATTGATGATTTTTTACTATGACCTACTCTTCTTTTCTTTTTAGAGTGAATTTTCATTTTCTCTAGCTTCTCTGTAGAATTCACAGATTGATTTCGGTAAAACATAGTTTTTTATTAATTTAGAATTCTACTCTTGATCATTGTTGATGCCTAATCTATGCTAGATAGTCTTAGTATGCTATTCTAAAGTTTCTCTTAAAATTTCGGAGTGTTTCGAGTCTCGAAAGTTGAGTTTCGGATCAAAATTTAGGATTTCTGTCCGTACAAAACTTGGGGGTCAATTAGCTGGGTCGATCAGCTTGAGCTGCCCACAATATCAGTAGCTGCAAGTTTGGTATGTTTTGGTCCGTTTCACTTCCAATCTTCAAGGGTTTGTTCCTAATGCTTAACCTATGTTTGTTTAGGGTTTACTTGCTAATATTGGACCTATCCTCATTCTTTTCTCTAGAATTCTATGAAGTTAATTAAGGTAAGGACGGTTGTTCCCTAATAACCTAAAATACATGTTTAATTGTGTTTGATTCGGATTGCATGATCATACTACTGTTCTTATAATTTTCTTATAATTATATTGCTACTGTAAGTACTGTAACTACAGTAAGAGTTGCTTATATAATTCAATTATTATTTTGATCATGTATGAATGGTTATTTCCCTATTTATTGATTCGTCAGTTGTGCTTATGAATGACTGATTTGGAATGTGATTGCTTAAGTGTAATTGGGGAATGGGGAATGTCCTTTTGACATTTTTGTCTTTGGATATCAGTGGAGGTGGTATGAGACACTTTCCTATGGTGCTCCTTGACTCTTTCCCTGATTATTTGTTGGCATGCCTATGGCATGTCTAGCAGTGTTTGGCTAGGATTTCCTTGTTATATCAGACCCGATTCGGAAGGGTATTGAGACCGAGTAACCCATGGCAGCAATGGGGATTTGTGGGTGCTCAAGACTAGTAACCAGCCCGTGAGAGGACATGAATCACATTGTGGGGGCCATTACTTTGTAGGGTTGTAGTTGTAGACTTGGGCTCATGGGCGCTCAAGACCGGTAACCAACCCGTGAGAGGACATGAGAGCTTCCCGTTTACTATTCGTGGATGACCAATAAGGTTGATGAGTCCATAGTCCAAGTTGGTTGTAGCCATAGGATACGCTGACTCTAGTGGGAAGGATACCAAAAAAGATCGCGAAAGGCGAGGAATGGAAGTATCTAACCCTGACTTTATATAACTAAGTAGAAGACTTGCATTGGGCTAAGTTTAACCTTGACATGCGCCAATATTCAGACCAATGGTGATGTGAGAGAGCGGTGACCTAAACCCCAGCCATGGAATGTCCAAGAGGGATGCAGGAGCCAAGTACCACTGGAGAACCCAAGATACTGAGATGGTTGAGGGAGCGTGATTTGAGACCTACCCAGAGGAGTATGGTGCTATGACTTAAAGCATGTCTGCCACTAGAGACCAGCATATATAGCGTTAGAATCATTCTTGCATGATTGTTTCATATCATATTGCATCCTTTATGTTTTACTATCATGTTATATGTGTTATTGTAGAATAAACTGCCTTGCTGAATTCTTTTGAGCTCCTTTTTGCAACAACGTTGTTAGATCTATCTACAGGTACAGATGACTATGACGGCCAATACTATGAAGCCCAAGCGGATGACTCATACGGTACCCAAAGTACGGGTTACTGTGACTACTACTATGAAGAAAGCTGGAAGCTTATCAAGATTAGTCTGACTCTAGTACTTGTGTGTCAACAATGGGACTTTGAAGCTTTTAATGATGAATACATTATTTATAGATTTGAAGAGACATTAGTTTAGATTTATTTTACTTCTTTCTTTCCATTTTTGGGAATCGGTTGTAATCTTCTTTTTAGTTTGAGCTACTTTTTCGCTACTATTGTAGAGTGATTTTCTACTACACTCTACATTTGATTTATTTTATTGGTATCATTTTCCACACTCTGATTGAATTGTAATCTCTCTTTAAATCTTATCTGGATAATAATAGTTAAACATTGATTTTAGTCTTGTTCTTGATTATATTAGTGTAAATGTGGGAGGTTGATTTCCTCAAACTTATCTTTGGGGTTGTGGATCACACACTCAGGTATGCCAAAGAGGGTACTGGCTGGGTGGATGTGACACCAACCTAGTTGTGATATAAAGTGGGTTCAGATAACAGAGTCCTACTCGTGCTGGATAAGTGATGAGATGGGGGGATAGGAGTGGCAATAGGCTTTGCATCAGCTATCTTATTCTACTGGAGGAGAGTCAAAATATATCGTTGTTGAGATAAAAGTAGACTCGTAGGTAGAGAAATAAGTTCAATCCCTATAGAAATGGGCAGTTCCTAATCCTTGAGAGCTAACTCAACATGTAGAGAAGTCATAAGATGATTGATAGCCGTGTTTGAGGGGCCCATTATGAGAATATCATCTACATAGACCAAAATATAAAGAGGAGCATCAGAGCCTTGAGAGTAGAACAAGGATGAGTCAGTTTTGGAACCATGAAAACCCAACTTGTACAAAAAAGAGCTAAGTCGATGAAACCAAGCCCATGGTGCTTGTTTAAGACTATAGAGAGACTTGAAGCCGGCAAACATGAGATGGATAGTGAGGATCTATATATCCAGGAGGTTGTTGCATATAAACCTCCTCATTAAGAAGACCATGAAGAAATGCATTGGTTGACATCAAGTTGACGAATAGACCATTTGGAGGAGACAGCCAAAGCCAAAGAATGTGAATAGTAGTGGGCTTAACAACTGGGCTAAATGTCTCATCATAATTAAGACCATACTCTTGAGTATAAACCTTGGCCACTAGGCAGGCTTTGTAAGGCTCAATAGTACCATAGAAGTGACGTTTGATACGATATAGCCACTTACATCCTGTCACACCCCACCCGCTGGTCTCGGTCTTGCCCGACAACCCATGGGTGCGATCCGTCACAAGATTGACAGTTTTATCATCAATAACAATAAATGCAAGTAATATCAATCAAGAGTAAGAGTAAGTTCAATTAATTAATCAAAAAGGATTACAGAAGTCCAAAATACTCCAAAGAAATGAATCAAATTAACACAAGTTCCAAAATTTATCGAGTTCAGTGGAAGTAATTATCAGATAGCTCGCTTTTGGGCTAAAACCTGCTCTTCTAATCTAGCAAGATAGGGGGCTCTCCAGTTTTTCTCCAAAGACTTCTCAAAATGCCAAGCGATCTGCTTCTTCTTGCCATCAATGGGTGCTATAAGCACACTCCAAGCACTTGCAGGAGGCTTTGTGGCAAACATTTCCATCTCCCACTGACGGTACCACAATCTCTTTATAGGAGTTGCTCCAATCACATGGAACGATTTGGTAAAACCATTTGTACAATATACTTTAACATACAAAGAAAGGAATGACTTCTAACAAACTCACCAAAGAAATCACATCTCACATACATATCAACAGTATATCCAAGTAAGCACATATGTAAAGAATGATATGCAATTTTATGATACAGCTAAATTCTAACTATGCAAGTCTTTAGATGGTTGACATCTTTAAGATATAACACCAGCCCTCCTCTTGGTAGGTCTAGTCACTCTGATCCCTCACAGACCGGTTACTTCTGTTGGGATCCCGGGCAAAGGGGTTTAGTCCTCGTCAATCAACCATGGCTAGGGTTTAAGTCAACACTCTCTTACCATGACCATTGGCATGAGTACTGGTGCATATTGGGGTTTCTAATCCAATGCAAGGTCATACAATAACATACTAAATTTAATCTAGATACTTCCCCTGTGACGCCAACCAACTCGGTTCAGTATCCTTCCCTACCTAGGAATGAGAACCCTCACGTTACCGCTATTGGACTCCATTCCCTAACCCTATGGTCATCCACGTATTGTTGGGGCAGATGCTCTCATGACCCCTCACAACTCCCAGCTACTCCTTGGATGTCCATGAGCCCAAACCCTAATCTATGCAAACCTACCAATGCATGATCAACAGTGGGCCACTGAATCTTCGCACGGACTGGCTGCCGTTGTAGGATGAAACAGAGTCACGTAACTATTATCACGAGCCATTTGGCTTCAATTCCCCTACATAAAGGGTAGTAGCATGTATGGCTACCTAGCCATGCAATCTAAACTCCCTAGGTATGTCATCTAGCAATCATGATAGTGCTGGGGGAATCAGTAAGCATGTGTCCCATACCACATCCTTCTGATATCCCAAGCAATGGATACCCAGTGTAGATACCCTTCCATCACAATTACATCACATCACCAACCATTATAACATAATCATTCATTCTATATTACAAAGTAATGAAGTACATATAAACATCATTTGCAGCATATATTCGACCACTAATCATTGAATTATACAACTATAGCAGGTTACAAGAGCAATGATACGTGTATGAATTAAACTATTCAACATAGAACATATCATCGCATATATATAAGAATGTGTCATTTCCTGTAAATATATAAAAATCTTACTAAAGTGCAAGTAAACCTCACTCACAACAGTTCCAGCAAACTTCATAGATCACCTAAACATAAAGTTGCAAAAATATATAGAAGACATAACTCAAATCAGAGCAAAGACCAACTTCACAGAGCTATTATGACCTAGCTGGTCGCTTGGGGCAGTAGGCTGGGCAATCGACCGCCATAAGCAACCGCCCCTATTCCAAACTACTTCTAAGTCCAAAATTCTGATTTTTGATTTCCCAAGTTTAATCCGATTTTGGGAAAATCTATATCCAAATTTCATCCTTAAGAAGCCTACAACACTAGCATGAAACAAAACCCTAAAATTATAAAGATTTAATATTCAAATCATTTGATTAAATCTATCCTTTATCCGAATGCAAAGATTCGTTTTTGGACAAGATCTAATCAAGATCACAGATGGGGAATAGAACCAATATAATTAACTAACCACCAACCCAAAGGGGATGGATCCACACCATTCTAAGAGATGAGGAAAGAATATAGATAGTGTGGGATCACTTACCTCCACTTGATTAGCAAAACTGATGAAGGATTGGATCTTCTTGGCAAACCACGCTTATTTCACCTTCTAGCACGTGTTCTCTGCCTCCTAACCGTCCACAGCAGCAATCTCGAATAGAATAATGAGTAAAAAGGTCAGGGTTTGCTATTTATATAAGACTGGGGGCAAATTAGGGTAAAAATCCAGCAAGTAGACATGGCGGTCGCTTGGGGTGATTGATTGGTTAATCAACCACCTTAAGCAATCGCCCCCTAGTACTTTTCAGTACTTGGGTGCTTTGCTTAAGGAGTTGATCCCCAACTCAAACCTAACCCTATACAACACGTGGGGGAGTTTTTACCTTGGTTCTAGACATCTTCAAACACCTTGACTTCAACTAGTGATCAACTTTCCCAGTAAGGCAAGTTCTTCATCAAAATAATCCAGTTCCATGGACTCAGGGTATGGATCATGGACTTCAATTCGGATGCTCCATAACTTATTCCGGCTAGACCTATGGGTTATCAAACCTGCTATACGGATCCTGGGTAAGAATTACGAGGGTTGTTACACATCCGATGATACGATGATCTAGAGGTGGAGAAGTCAAAGTCCAAGTTTGATTTGTCACTAATGCATTGAATTCTGCATCCATGACCTCTTAATAACTCACTCACTAATGCAAAGATGTCATTAGTAGGATTAAAAAACATCAACATGGATAGTGTGGGCCCAACAGAGGTTGTACCATCATGAGTGACATTAGTTGGGCCAAGCCAATGAGAGGTCACTAATAAATTGCTAGAATTAGGCACAAGACTACAAGGATCCAAAATAGTAGAAGATCCAAAAATAAGGCTAGTAGAAGGTCTAGTGAGTGAGTTATTAAGAGGCCATCTACCAAATCATTAACTACATTATGAGAGTCCATAGTCCCATTAGTTATAGCCCAAATTGGGAGAGTCCTAGTTATTACATTTTCATGAGAAACAAGAGCATTATGAACAACATTAAATGGGGGAAAATTGGGTTGTCTACATGAACTAGTTTTAGCTAAAGTAGAAAGCCTAGTAAGAGCAACACCATCCGTCTCCATAGGTGGCAACGTACAATGAAGCTACAACATATCTGAAGTAGGAAGCTCCTGAGATGGCACAACAGTAGACTTGTGCTTATAAGGGAAAAAGGATTCATCAAAGGTAATATGCCGTGAGACAATCATCTTCTCGGTAGTAGTGTTATAACATTTATAACCATGGTGTTTGGGGTTGTATCAAGAAATAGTGCAAATCGAAAAGCTAACTTATGAGAATTATAAGGCTACAATAAAGGATAACATCAACATCCAAATACTTTCAAGAACTTGTAGTAAGGCCACTGATTATAAATGCGATGAAATGGAGAATCAAAATTAAGAGCAGCAGGGGGAAGCCGATTCATAAGATACACAATAGTGTGGAAAGCATCACACCAAAAAGTTAATGGGAGACCCGAATGAGCAAGCATAGCTAAACCCATCTCAACAATCTGTCATTGAAGTCTATCAACCTTACCATTTTGCTCAAAAGTATGTGGGCAAGATAGACGATGAGCAATATCACAAGATGCTAACTATGATGAAAAAGAACAAAATTCACCACCCCAATCAGATTGAAGAACTTTATGGTAGTTGAAAACTGATTTTCGACATGAGCTTTAAACACTTGAAAAACTCTAAATGCATCAGATTTGTTTGCAATGGTGTACAACCAGGTAAAATGTGTGAAATCATCAACAAATGAAACATAATATTGATGACCTTCATTTGAAATCTCATGTGAAGGATCCCACATATTAGAGAACACAAGTTGTAATGGAGCAGTTGTATATGTATTACAGCTAGAGAAAGGTAACTTGTGAGCTTTAGCAAGTTGACAAGATGAGCAAACCACTTGTTGACAGACACCAATACAAGGTAATTGAAAATCAGAAATAACTCTATTTATAGTAACATAATTAGCATGACCCAATCTATGATGCCAAACATCTAGAGAACTTTTAAAAGCAGACAACGCAGTACCATGTATAGGCTCCAAAGGTGGCATAGTGTATATTTCATTTTCACGTTGACCTCGCAGAAGTATATGACCCGTGGACTGATCCTGTATGTAATACTAATCATAATGAAATTCAAAATAGACATTATTGTTAGTAGCAAAGCAACTCACAGAAAGCAAATCAACAAAAGCAGTGGGAACACACAGAACATCATTCATCTTGAAATGAGAATCACCAAATGTAAAGGCAGAGCTACCAACATGAGAAATAGACAAACCTGAGCCATCACCTATCACAACCGAATCAGCACCAGCATATTTAACAGGAGCAAAAAGATGCTTGAGATTAGAGGTAAGATGATGTGAAGCTCTAGAATTAGGGATCCACTGAGTACCAAGATTACCAAGATTACCAGCATGGGAGCAAAAATTTGATGTAGCCAGGTGACCCTGAGGTTGGGTATCAAAAGAAGATCGTTGATAACAGAAAAGAGCCACATGACCATAACGATCACAGAATGTACAATAGAGAGGACCACACCCATTTCTACCAAAACAACGACCAAGTGAGCCATGGCCAGAACCACGACCACTAGCAAACACACGTTGACCATAGTTGCGACCAACATTAAAATTCCGCAATACAAGAGTACTTTGAGAGGATAAAGTAGAAACAAAAGTTTGAGCTAGATGAGCACCATGTTGGAAATATCCTAAAGAGCATTAAAGATACGAATTTCCTCACAAAGAAGAAGACCCTGTAAATCTACATATTTTATAGGTGTTTCATGAGTAGTAACCAAGGTGACAAAGGACTAGTAATCGAGTCCCAAACCTCCAAGAACAAATAACACAAGTTCAGATTCAAAGATTGGATTAGAAGCTAAGGCAAGAGCATTAGAAATTTGTTTCACCCATTGGAGATAAGCAGAGACAGAGTCAAAGCCCTTCCGAATATGATGAAGTTGCATTCGAAGCTGCATCACACAAGTTTGAGAGGAAGAAGCATAGGTGGACGCAAGAGAAGACCAAACCTCAGAAGCAGTGGAAATATTAACAACCTATGAGTGCACAGGTTCAATTAGAGAAGCAAGAATCCAACTGAGTAATAGTTGATCTTGTTTGTGCCAAAGAAAATATGCATGATTTGGAGTTGGTGGGATTGCAACAAAATCCAGAAAGGGAGAAGGACACAGATTGGTGCCATCAACAAAACCAATAAGACTAGAAGTCTTAAGTAAAGGAATAAATTGGGACCTCCAGACAAGATAGTTGGAAGAGGAAAGCTTAATAGGTAAGAAATGATGAGCATGAGAGATGGATATTGTAGGAGAAATTTCAACAGAAGTTGTCTCAGATGTAGAAGTGGTGGAGTCAGAAGCCATCAAGAAAGAAATCAAGAAACCACTCAAGATCCGAAGAGAACCCCAGATGTCACATCCACCCAGTTTGTGAAACCCAGCCCTAACCTTGACCCGGAAACTCTGTTGTTTGTAGGTCCGACAACCCAAAGTAAGGCAAGAAGTCAGCTATGGGCCATCTCAGTGGAAGACTTGATGGTTGGCTTAGAATCCATGAGTGTTGATGACAGTGTTCCATTTATGGAAATTGCACCCTGATGAAGAAGGAATTAGTTCATGGACTTGGAGTACTCTCTGACCTGGTTCGAAGGCATTTCTACATACTAGGTAAGCCACTTGGTGTGTGTGTGAAACCCCTTCAAGTTTGGATTTGATCTGAGCCTTCAATTCCCTATTTTGGATTTGCTGTACTGCTTGGTCGACTGGGCTAGTCGACCAACCACTCGACCAAAGGACCCTATTTTGCTGAATTAGGTCTTGGCTTCTCTATTTAAGCCCAACTTCGAGTCTAACTCGTCTTTTGTGCCTCCAAACTCCTTGGAACGAACTAGAGCCCTCTTCAAGTCATCTCCTCTACATCCCTGGTGGTTTTCTTGACAGATCTTCGTCAAATCTCGTGCATTTACACAAAAAGGTATGTGATCATCCTCTTCTATGCTTCGCCTTTGATTCTCCATTACTTTTCATTCCTTTTCTGTTGAGGATAGTAGAGATGATGTTGCATCTCTGTTACAACCATCACTCTACTCATTCCCTCTCTTATCCTAAGAATTTAAAGCTTAATGGATGATCTTCATCAAGATCGTCACTCACTTTTGAAGGAAAAACATGTATCCATTTTCTTTCCTTTTTAGATTCAATGTTCTTCAGTCTTAGATCTAATTTTCTAGAAGATCTATGCATGCTTTCCATGAATCCTTTATTAGATTAGTGATCCATCATCCTATAGTTTCTCGTCCATGATTTTTGCTATGAATTCTTCAAGAACCATGATTGATCTAATTATGGTAAGTTTTTGTTTCCTAATTTGTAACTTGAAAACTTGATATTATTAGGGTTTTGAAGTCTTCTATATACTAGCATACTATCCTTGTATATTCCCTCTTGTTTGGTGCCCTTTTGAATCACCAAATTCGATTTTGTATTCAAAAATCTCTGATTTTGTAGGTACTGCCTTGCTTGGTCGACTGCTTGGTCGACTGAGGCAGTAGACCAATCACTCGACCAATGTGGACAGCAACCTCATGTTTGGTATGTTTTGGATGATTTGATTTCTTTCCTTCTAGGTATCTTTCCTAATATGTTATATATAGTTGTTTAGGACTTTCTTTCCAAGTTTAGACAAGATCTTACTTGATTTCCAAGATCCTTTGCAAAGTAATTAAGGTAAGGATAGTTATTTCCTTAATCACATATATTGCATGATTAGTTCCATATTTGATTCTCTTGATTTATTTCCATAAATAGATTCTTATATTGACTTAGTACTGATGCAATTACTTTGGTTTTAGTAGCATTACTTGTTTATGCTAATTAATTCATGTATTATTTACTTACTAAATTTATACAAGTTGGATGTATTATTGATTTCTTTCCATATAAGAAGTTACCATATATGTGATATGATGGATTTATGGTTGTAAATGATTAGGTATGGTTTGGAAAGGGGAGGTGTCCTTTTGACACTTCTGTCCTTGGACACCTACAGGAATATTATGGGATGTTTCCGGAGATGCCCTTTGGACACCTTCCTAAACTGTTGGTTGACATATCTAGGGTTGTCTAGTAGTGTTTGGCTAGGATGTCCCGTTATGTCAGACCCTAGTCGGAGGGGTATTGAGATCGAACGACCCGTGTTAGCAATGGAGACTCATGGGCGCTCAAGACCGGTAACCAATCCGTGAGAGGATATGGATCACATTGTGGATACTCGAAAGAGGCCATTCATTGGTAGGGTTGCATACGGATAGACTTGGGCTCACGGGCGCTCAAGACCGGTAACCAACCCGTGAGGGGACGTGAGAGCTTCCCGTTTACTATATGTGGATAACCAATAGGGTTGATGAGTCTGTAGTCAGGGACTATGAGGACTCTAGTGTAAAGGATACCGGAAAGGATCGCCAGGGGCGAGGAATGGATGTATCTAGATCTGAGATGATGTAACTAAGTAGGAGACTTGCATTTGGCTAGGCTTTGACCCTAACATGCGCCAGTACTTAGACCAATGGTGATGTGAGAGAGCGGCGACTTAACCCCCAGCCATGGAATGTCCCGAGGGATGCCGGACCCATTACCAATTGATGATGAGTGATTGTGACCTTCCTAAAGAAGTTTGGTGCTATGACTTAAAGCATGTCTGCCAATAGAGACCAGCATACATAGAGTTAGAATCATAATGCATCATATGTTTCATATCATGTTGCATCTTAATGTGCTTTGAAATCCTGCTATTTATGTTATTATGGATTAACTGCCTTACTGGGTTTCTTTGAAACTCATTCATTTTGTGCTATGTATTGTTAGATTTCTCTACAGGTTTGGAGTACCATGACTGCTCGTATGAAGAAGCGCAAGGAGAAGAGACATATCTCCAGGAAGGTGACTGTGGTTACGACAATTACACTGAAGATTCCACGGGTGGTTATGCTGCGTACGACGCTTAGTTCGACCATAGAGTGGAAGCGCCCTTGCACCATTTTTGAGATTTATACTTATAGAGATGTCGTCTATAAGATTGAGAACAATTTAGTTACTTATTGTACTTGCTACTGGATTAGTTTTCATCCCTTTTCCTTTTCTTTTTGAACTACTATTCCGCAGTCGGTAGAGTGAGATTTTCGCCTCACTTTACTTTATGATTTTGACATTTTGATTATCTTTCGTACTCTGATGATATTAGATTTTATTCCTTCCTTATTTGGATCTCTTATTTATAATTTGCACATTGATTATTTATGTTCATGATTATGTTATTGTCTATTTGGGAGGTTGATTACCTCGATACTTGATCTTCGGGGTTGTGGATCACACACTCGGGTATGCCAAGTAGGGTACCGGCTGGGTGGATGTGACACAGTCTACCCTACCTAGCATACTCGAGTGTGTGATCCACAGTCCCGAAGATTAGTATCGAGGAAATCAACCTCCCACGTTCACAATAATATAATCAAGAACAAGACTAAATCAAGGTTAACAATATTAATTAGTAGATCAAAGCAATGTAACGAAATAACATCAGAGTGCGGAAATGATACCAATATATAAGTATAATCAAAATGTAGAGTGAGGCGGAATCTCACTCCACGAGTACAACGGAATGTAGTTCGAATGTCAAAAGAAGATTGCAACCGATTCCAAAGGAAAGAAAGAAATAATAATCAAACTATGCTAGAGTCTATTCTACTTTATAAAGAACGTCTTCATAAACATAGACTTCAGAAATTAAGCTTGGACGCTCCCACTCCATGGTAGGGCTAATCATGGTACGTAACATGATCACTCGAGGGATCATCACCGAGATCTTCATAACTGCCAACACCTTGCGTGTAGTACGCTTCTTCAGCTTGTGCTTCCATATATTGGCCTTCATAGTCATCTATACTTGTAGAATAATCTAACAAAAGATATTTGTACAAAAGAAGTGAGTTCAAGAGAACTCAACAAGGCAAGTCATTCCATAATAACATAAATAACATGATAACGGAAACATAGCATGATGTGATATGATATGAGACAGACAATGCATGTATGAATCTAACTCTATGTATGTTGGTCTCTAAAGGCAGACATGCTTTAAGTCATAGCACCATACTTCTTTGGGAAGGTCATTCACTCTCCCTCAACCATCTTGGTATCTTGGGTTCTACCGGTGGTAGTTGGGTCTTGCATCCCTCTTGGACATTCCATGGCTGGGGTTTAGGTCACCTCTCATGTCCTCTCACGGGTTGGCTACCGGTCTTGAACGCCCATGAGCCCAAGTCTACTCAATGCGACCCTACCAATGAATGGTCTCTCACGAGTATCCTCAATATGATTTATGTCCTCTCACGGATTGGTTACAGATCTTGAGCACCCATAAACCCCCATTGCTACCACGGGTTACTCAGTTTCAATACCCTTCCGAATCAGGTCTTATATAACAAGGAATCCTAGCCAAACACTGCTAAACAAATCCTAGGTATGACAACCAATAATCCAAAAAAGTGTCAAAGGGCACCATAAGAAATATCCCATACTATTCCCACTGATGTCTAAGGATAGAAATGGTAAAAGGACATTCTCCAATCCCAAATCATACCTAATCAATCACATTCCCAATTCAGTCATATCATTCACGACAAATATCTCATCATAAGAATAAGTACATGAAGACAAGATCAAATGAATAAACAACATACATGAGTAAGTATTCATACATGATCAAGTACATAAAGGAAATAAGATAATCCTACTGTACTTACAGCATTCATATCATAATAGAAACTACAACATCAGTAGCAAATCTAGGTGATTCCCAATTTAGAAACTAAGATTCACACAATCTATGTTGATATGGTAACAACTGTCCTTACCTTAAATAGATTCGAAGATATTCTGGACGGACAAGAGAATGGATCCAAGGTTAGCAAACAAACCCTAGAATAGCATCATACAATCATTAGGAAGCAGTCCTAAGAGAATAAGCATCAAACGAATTGAAACGGACAAAGAAATCCCTTGCTGTCATGCCAGGTAGATTGGCTAGGTATATTGGTCCAATCGACCCAAGCAGTCTGCCCAGTGAACAATACGAGTCCAAAATCAGATTTTTTGTCTGAAACCTATTCTACATGATCCGGAATGCTACAAAACTTGGAGGGAATGTAGCATATGTTAGACATTAAACAACGATAAAAACCAATACTTACTAATTTAGAATCATACTTTCTAATTTGGTAGAAAACATAGTTTTCAATGAAAACATGCTATGAATGAAATAGATGAACTAGAGATGATGAGATCTCATTCTAGTAGACTAATACAGTAAATCGAAGTAAGAACAACTATGAAGATGCATCTATAATGCTAGAATAATCATAATAAGAATATGATCATAGATGCATGTAGAAAACATAAGAGATTGAATAGAGATTGTAGAAGATATAATTGCAAGGATGCAGCATCTTCTTCATGATCTCAGTTCAAAGAATAGAATGATCATAGTAAGAGTGAATCAATAACATATTAGAGTGATTACTAACCTTTGATTGAAGAACAAGAGAGAGAACTTGAAGGTTGCAAGGTTTGATCTTCTTCAACACTCTTGAAGCTTGGAGAGGAGTTCCTTTCGTTCTCTAAGTGTTTTGGAGGCTAGGGATACTAAAAATACGAAGTCCTATGGTATATATAGCAATATAACCTAAACAGAAGATTTTACCTAGATTCTGTCTGCTTGGGTCGATTGGCTGGGTAGACTGACCCAGTCGACCTAGGCAGTCGACCCAGGCTGTCAGCAAAGCTTGAATTAGGGAATTGAGGGCCTTTCTCTTATCGGAATCAAACGAGCTTTTAAACACACAAACTATAACTTACCTAGCATGGAGAAATGCCTTCAAATCATGTTTAACCAAGCTCTAAGGTCATCAACCAATCTTCTCTTCATCAAGGTGTAGTCTCTTTTCCAGATCCAACAAGGTCTTCAAGTAAGGGGTATCATCGTCAATCTCCATAGGTTTGGAGTCGAACACCATGTCTTCTACTGATATGGTCCATAGTTGACTTTCAATTCTATTTCAGGTCTTTGGACCTACAAACAATAGAGTATCCGGGTTAAGGTTAGGGCCGGGTTTCACACCAGATAAAACAAAGAAAAGAGGCAAGCCGTGAAAAGCCCCAAAAGATGAGTAGAACACGCCTCAATCACCAAGAGTACAAGAGGCAAAACCAATCCCAAGTAGAATTTGTGAATTAAACGAACAAAGACCAAATCAGAAATCAGGACAAACAGATTTCGTAGAGAAATCAAACAGATTGGAAAACACACAGATCTTCAAACAAAATCAGAGATCAACCACGAACAGAGCAAATCAAAATAGATTTTGGAGAGAAAACCAAATCAAATCTTGTACACACAAAGCTTCAAACCACAACAGATTTCAAAGATCTTCAAACACATAGAACTACAAACAAAACCAGAGAATGGATCACTGGATCACAAACAAATTTCAAACCACAACAGATTTCAGATATGAGGCAGAAGTAGCGAACCACATAGAGCAAATCACATAGCAACAATCGAGCAATAGAACTGAATGGAACCTCAAAGTAGAGAAAAACCTAGCGGAACTGAACCTCATGAATGATACCATATTAGTGTTTGAGAAAGTGATGAATGAATTTGTGTAAATCAGAATATCTGACTTACACATATTTATATAAATTGTATAGTAATACGAAATACAACATACGGTGATAATATACAAGAATACCAAATACCAAATACCAAATACAAGAAAGAATAATATACAATATTTTTCCCTAACACACCTAGATGTGTGCAAAGGAAACAACTATAGCATTCAATTCCACATTATTAGCAAAGCCTACGATGTAAGTACTGAAGTATTGAGATTTGCATTCTTGTTTGGATCAATTGATAACGTATTTGATTTGGTTTGATTTTGTTTTGCAGAAGGTAATGAGCTATTTAAGAGGAGATGAAGAAAACACTATTGATCAATACAAGGAATACTATTGTTGCGATACAAAGGATTTGTGGGAAGAATGGTTGTGATGGGAAGGCATAGGGATCTGATTAGGCAAAATGAAATAAGGATTTCGCAGTCATGTAAATGAGGGGGTTTGATTTTCTAAATTAATAAACTTTAAACCCTTAAAATGTAAAAATAAAAATTAACATTTACAAGTAAACCCCACCAATTGATTCTCACCCGTTCGATCTTATTTTAATTACATTGCGCGATCATCACTGTTGGTTGAAGCCAGCCAAAGGCTGTTGCTGCAAATAAAAATCCCACTCCTTTGTAAGTGGAGTGTGGTGGGTGTTAATATATATATATATAAACACATAGATTCTTGGGCGTACGGATATAAATAGTTTATTGCAGTTGATATCCTGCTTATATTGATTTTTAATTATTAGTAGTTGGATGAGGTTATTAATTACGGGGGAATAAGCAAAAAAAAAAAATTTAACAAAAAGTCTAATCTCAAAGCTGTGGCGTCCTACTCCTGTAGAGACCTAAATTTTTTTGTTTTAATTTTTCATGAAAATTAACATTAATTTATACATTTTAAAATGTCCATGCTTGTGTGAGAGTCTCTTCAACCCAACAGAGTCCACTTGTCATCATTTTGTGTGATTTTCTAGATTTTACTCCACTGTAAATTCTATATTTTGTTTTATATGGTTGTCTCTAAGGATGTCATGTACTTCATTATACATGTATAGTATTAGACTTCTCCAAGACTATTCTTTCTTGAACTAAGACAACTCAAATCTTCTACCCGAAGATAAATTTATAGTTGGAAGGGCATATTCAATGAACTAGGTTCCCACCAATACAATGTTTGGGAAGCTTATAATACATGCAGCTGTACTTGTTTTTATGAGATTACCCTAGGAAAAAAATAAAAAAATAAAAACTAACTTACGTTTCCTAAGAGGCTATTAATATAGTCCAACGTAAAAGCACTTGGTTACAAACACAAACACAACTTGATGGTTAAACACATGATTTTGTGAAAAAAATGCATCTTGCTATCTTAACATATCTATGTTGACGCTTCGATATTACTCTCACTGGCTCCCTTTTGTGTGCATGCACCTGTGTGACCAATGATACTCAAAGCGCCGACACTCATGTTTTGCATCGTATTGACTTCCACAACAAAAATTATAATACATGTAGCTTTGTACTTGCTTTCCCTGAGAGGTTGCTTATACAGTCCAATCTAAAAGCACTTTGTCACACACACAAAGACAACCCAATAGTCTAGCTCATTTCAAACTCATGATTTTGTGAAAATATCATCTTACCCTCTTTAATTTAAAAAAAAAAAAACTATATCCATGGTGACACCTCGACATTGCTCTTATTGGCTCATTTTTGTGTGCCCCCACGTGTGTGACCAATGGTACTCAAAAGGCCAGCACTCACATTTTAGTCACATTGACTTCCATTATAAAATTATAACCATATGAAACAGGGTGAACCTCAAAGCCATGTTTTCTAGGGTGACATAAAATAATACATATACAAAAAATTAAAATAAAAAGATGATTTAAAATAACTGGTAGCTTCAAGGAAGAAAAAATATTAGAAGCAGACAAGCCAGCCATGAAGTTCTTTTCACCTTTAATGGCAAAAGGTGATCTTATTTTATAGTATCAATTTAAATACATTAAATGCACAATTGACCACATCTTGTGTGTGCCCTCACTAGGGCTAGGTATTCTATTAATCCTACACTAGGCTACCTTAAAAAAATAGCCCCGCACCACCACAATTATATAAAATAAATTTTTTCTAAAAAATGCTGAGATTGAGGGTTAAGTAGACTAAAATTCTAATAAAAAAACAATTTTTGTATTTTAAAATTATATAAAAAAATAATGTGGCAAAATCTAACCCATATAAATAGTTAGATTACAACATAAAAGAATGTGAAGCAAATGTCAACAAGCTTAGGAAGTGGGACTAATGGATGGAGCATGAAGAATAATGTATAATTTTTTTTTTTACAAAAAGTGAAACATATAATTTATAATTTTAGGCTTTTTCCATAAAATTTAGTGATTGAAAAAAAAATGAGAGAGATCTATAAATTAACCTAATGGAAAACTGTAGTGCAGATGGGCAGAGATAAACAAGGGGCAAGCCAAATAGACTAGGTCTTTATGTATCCAGCCGTTGCAATGGATGACCATTCTCATTTATCTGCTTCGATTTGGACTTTCAATAATTACCAACTAACGTGTAATTTGTTATAAAATAAAGAAGATATTGAATACAAAGAAGAAAGACAAGCTGAGTTCAATCAGAACTAATTCATTCAGTTGAGTGCATTACATATTTATAGTAGAAAGAACATCTACTCTAATATGGAAATACAATATATGTTTCTTGCACATAATAAGATATTCTTGATATGGAAAGATAGATTGCCGCCCAAGATAGAAGGTGCATAGAATGGAAATATTGACTGCCAACATTGCGTGTTGAGATCACTGTAATCTTCAATTAAGATGGGAATGTGAATCACCAAGATTGTATGCTGAGGTGGTTGAGATTTTCAATTGGAAGTATTGTCTATTGGAGGGTGATGGATATCCACAATCAATATTATTTATAACACTCCCCCTTTGATGTCCATCAATAGATAATGTACCTCGTTAAAACCTTAATAAGAAAAAACCCTGTGGGAAAAAATCTTAGTAAAGGAAAAAGAGTATACATATCTAAATAATATGTATTGGTAGCTGCCTCATTAAAAACCTTACCAGGAAAACCCAGTGGGACAAAACCTTGGTTAAGGAAAAAGAGTGCAGTACGTATTTTATTCCCCCTGATGATAACATCATTGAGTATCATTAAGTACATACATTTCAATATCATATATCGGCTTCTCAAGATTTGAAGTATGCAACTTCTCAGTAGAGAAATCTGTCAAATTATCACTTGAACGAGTTTGTTGAACATCGATTTCACCATTTCATTGAAGACCATGAATGAAGAAGAATTTCAGTGAAATATGTATCGTTCCATCTCCTTTGATGTATCATCGCTTCAATTGAGCTATGCATGCAGCATAATCTTCATATAATATTATTCAAACCTCTTCTTCTAATAGAAGACTGCATGATTCCTGAATGTGTTGTATCATGATCTAAACCAAATATAAAATAGGTAACATTCACTTGTGAATAAATAGCCTGTTTGAGATCTAGTTGAATATAGATCAGATAAAAATCTTGCATCTGCATAACAAGTAAGTTGATATCCACATTCATAAAATAATATCATATCAATAATTTCTCGAATATACTGAAATATATGTTTTATAACATTTCAGTGTTTTCATATTGGAGAAGAGATAAATCTTGCTAATACACTTATAGAAAATGTTATATCTGGTCTTATACTATTAGCAAAATACATTAATGCCCCAATTGCACTAAGTATGATACTTTATGACAATTTTTCACTATTTTCTTGGGGTCGAAATGAATCTTTCTTTATATTGAGCGATCTCACAACCATTGGGGTACTCAATGGATGTTTTTATTTAGATAAAATCTCTTCAAAATATTCTCAATATAAGTTGATTGATGAACGAATATTTCATTCGTCAAATGCTCAATTTACAAGTCAAGACAAAACATTGTCTTTTCAAGATTTTCATTTCAACTTTCTTCAAATAATCTACTGCTTTTGGAAACTCTTCAGGAGTTTCGATGATATTTAAATCATCATCATATATACTTACTAAAATTAAATCCATATCCTTTAATAAAAGCACAATAATAAATTGGATCATTTTTATACTTTTCATTTAGTAAATATCCACTAAGTAGATTACCATATATGCCTTGATAATCTTTGAAGCCTTATTAAACAAACTTCCTAAGAATTTTTATATGCTTCAGTCATTTTGAATCCTTCAAGGATTTTTATATATATTTCACACTCGAGTGAGCCATATAAATAGGTTGTAATAATATCCATTAGACGCATGTCAAAATTTTCATATACTGTCAGATTAATAAGATATCTGAAGGTGATTGCATCCACCACAAGAGAACATGTTTCCATGTAATCAATGCCGGGCATCTGCGAAAATTTTTGTGCCATAATTCATTATTTATATATTACGATTTCATTCTTTTTTTCATTTCATTTTTTCGCAGAAAACTCAATTGTACCCCACTGGCTTTATACCTTCAGATGTTGGACTACAGGTCCAAAAACTTTAATTTTCAAGCGAATTCAATTCTGCTTGAATTGCGTCTCTACATTTTGGCCAATCATTTCTTGATTTATATTCATCAACAAATTTATGTTCAAAATCCTCGTCTTGTTGAATTATTTCAACAATAACATAATATGCAAAAATGTTGTCGACAACTTTATCTTTTCGGTTCCATCTTTTTCCTGTAATGACATAACTAATCGAGATCTCTTCATTATTTTCAGGTACCTGAACCTCTTCTGGGGTTTTATAGAAAGTTATGTCTTCAGGATCTTCATAATCAATTGTCTCCATATTATGATCATCTTGATCATTTGCTCCTTTTATTTTTTAGGATTTTATCATTGGAACCGATTGATCTTCCACGTTTTAAACGTGGTTTAATTTCATTTGTACTGATAGATTGTCCTGCTGGGACATCAATTCTAATTGGAGCATTTACAACTGGAATATGAGATTTAGTAACTCTTAGTAGGTTAGCAAATCTGGCAGTTGATTCATAATATTTATTGCATTATCCTTCGAACTTCAAGTTCACAGTGCTCAGTGCGAGGATCTAATGAGATAATGATAATGCATACAATCAATCTCTTTTTCCAACTGTTTATTCTCTCCCCCTCATGTTGGAAAAACTAATTTATTAAATAAATCTCCTATCATTGGCAATATATTGCATTATATAAGGAGATTCATATCCAACATATATTCCCAACTTTATTTGGGAACTCATCATTGTGCGCTGTGGTGGAGCAATTAGAACATAAGCCGCACATACAAAAAAAAAATTTAAGATGATAAATATTTTGCTTCTAACCATAAGCCAATTGTAACAGGGAGAATTTATGACAACCTTTTGGCCTGATGCGTACAAATGATGCTTTGTTCTCATAACCAATGATTTAGCTATTAATTGGAGACATTTAATAAATGATTTTGCTAAACCATTTTGGATATAAACATAAACAACAGGCTATTCAACTGTGATCTCAGTTATTATACAATAATCATAAAGCCTGAGATGTAAATTCACCAGCATTATCAAGACAAACTGTCTTTATCTTATAATCCATAAATTATGCTCTTAATCTCATTATTTGAGCAAATAATCTCGTAAACACCAAATTTCGAGTTCATAATGAACATACATGTGACCACTTTATAGATGCATCTACTAAAATCATATATTATCTGAATTGTCCACATGATGGGTGAATGGGCCCATATATTTCACCCTCTATACATTTAAAAAATGTAGAATGTTCAATCTCAACTTTAGCTGGTGAATATTTAATAATAATTTTTTCTTGAGAACAAGCAATACAAGAAAATTCACTTAATTGAAGAATGTTTTGGTTTTTCAATGGATGACAATTGAATTTCAATAATTTTTCCAACATACTTGATCTAGGATTGTCCAACCGGTCATGTCAAATAATAAAATTATTGGAATCAATGTTCATTTGATTTACCCAAGCATGTGTTTCAACCATGCGATATTCGAGTAGTACAAATTGGGAGAAATATCTAATACTTTTGTATAGATATTTACTTATACCATTATTTGTAGTCTCAATCTGATAATCATTTTGGCAAATAGCTTTGAAACTTAATAAGTTTCTTTGAGACTTACTACAAAATAATGAATTATTCATAACCAATTTTATCTCCCAGATAATAATAGATTAGCTCTTTCGAAGCTTCCAATCAATGTTGTACTACCGATTTTATATGAACATTGGCTTCCGCATCATCAAATAAGAGAAATATGTATATTTTTCTCTCAGTATAATATGCGTCACAACATATAAGAAAATATTCACATTCTTCATCAAAATGAAACATAATATATTAAAAGATATATAAAAAGTCAATAAAAAAAATTATAGAGGAAAAATATTAAATTTAAGATAAACTAACATATGAGATGAGATTAGAAGAGAAAAGAAATACAAACTAATATAATATTATTTTTATTTTTATTTAAATTCTACTAACATAATCAAATCTTCAACTATTATCTTCAAAGAAGTTTGCAGCATCTAGATGTGTAGTATCTGTGAGGCCATCAAAATCATTCATTTTATAGGCAAAAATTGCTTAAGTATCATGATTTTGGAAAATCCAATTTATCTTCACATTATTTTTATTTATTTAATTAAAGCTTGACAAATCTTAATTAAATATTGTGGAGTATGACAAATACATGTCTAATAGCTTTCATACCACATCGGAAACAAATATTATCTTCACTTCTTGAATTGTTATATTGAGAATCCTTATTGTTCTCTTATTTATTTCCATAATAATGACGATAATTATTCCGTCTTTTGCCTCATCTTCTTCCACAGTCATGACCATAATTTTAATTTTGCCTTCTTTCAGGCATATCATGAACTGCTGCATTCACTTCAGGGAATGTAACAGAACCAATAAGACGAGCTGCATGACTTTTCATTAATAGTCCATTATTTTACTCAGCCACAAATAGGCATGATATCATTCAGAGTATTTCTTAAAACTCCTTTTACAATATTGTTATTGTAACAACAAATCTGAAACTTGAAAATTCACTAGCATATTTTCATGAATAATATTTTCTCCTTATAATTTCAATAGAGAATTAATTTCAAAAACTACAAAACTGTATTTATTTACAGTTTCAAATCTTGCAACTTCATGTGCATCTGCAGAACTGTATTCATTTACAGTTTCAAATTTTGCAACTTTAAGTGCATCTGAAGATCTGTACTCATTTACAGTTTTAAATCTTGCAACTTCAAGTGCATCTGCAGAGCTGTACTCATTTACAGTTTCAAATCATGCAACTTCATGTGCATCTGCAGAACTGTACTCATTTACAGTTTCAAATCTTGCAACTTCATGTGCATCTGTAGAACTGTATTTACAGTTTCAAATATTGCAACTTCAGGTGCATTTAATAATATTTGTGGTGCAAAGCTAGCAACCACTATATACAATAAATAAAATCAATTGTTAATGACAAATCACAATTGTTAAGGAAATCTAATATCTTATTATTTGTTTGATTCTTAGATTCAATAAAACACATACCTTTTTATCATGATGCACTTACATTTCAAGATGGACAAGGTAAACTCCATTGTTTACAAAACCGTGCGAGGAGGTCGATCATTCTTTTCACTTTGGAATAGAAAACATAATGATACATAGTCTGCTGTCTTTCTTCTCAAACGCAATACTTCGAGTGGAGTCGTTCACAATTACTTCGAGCGGAATCGTGCTGATAACGTGTTATAAAATAAAGAAGATATTGAATACAAAGAAGAAAGACAAGCTGAGTTCAATCAGAACTAATTCATTCAGTTGAGTGCATTACATATTTATAGTAGAAGGAACATGTATTCTAATATGGAAATACAATATATGTTTCTTGCACATAATAAGATATTCTTGATATGGAAAGATAGATTGCCGACCAAGATAGAAGGTGCATAGAATGGAAATATTGACTGCCAACATTGCGTGTTGAGATCACTATAATCTTCAATTAAGATGGGAATGTGAATCACCAAGATTGTATGCCGAGGTGGTTGAGATTTTCAATTGGAAAGTGATGGATATCCACAATCAATATTATTTATAACATAATTTATAATCTATATTGTAGTCATAATTCAAAATTATCAAATATAATACAAATTTAATAATTAAAATTAAAAATACCAATTTAATTCAAGAGATGACTCTCTTTCTCTCTCTTTCTCACAAAAAAGACGGAGATCACCCCCAAAAAGATTTTTTAAAAAATTGAATTACACTCGTGAATCATTGATTTTTCCTATAATATTGTCCGATGGATCCTTGAATGTCTGCTTTTGGACGTCAGTATCGTCATCATCTTCTTCTTTAATGGTAACTCCAGCTAAGGACTGAGCTTTCTGGGCTTGAAGATTCCAATCTGTTCTGCCCAAAACCAATATCATGATGATCATACATGCGAACTGAGCAGCCAAGAGTCCTAACCATAACCCTTTGAAATCATAATTGAAGAAGAACGCCAAACCCACTGCCACCGGCATTCCAACCAGATAGAAAGAACCCAGATTGATATTCGCTCCTAACTTCGGTTGTGCAGTTCCTCTCAAAACTCCACACCCTGTTGTCTGTGGACAGTTACCAAGCTCGCACAATCCAATTATAGGCAAAACTAGAGACGTCAATGCAATAATCTCTGCATCTAGAGTGAACATTCTTGCCCAAACTGATCTCACTGAGATAGCAAACATCAATGCTGAAAATCCGAATAAGAAACTAAATAAGATACCCACAAGAGCAGCAAGCCTAGCTTTCCCTGGCTGGTTGGCACCCAATTCATTTCCAACCCTTGTAGATACGCTGAAGCTCAAAGAAGATGGAAAGATGTAGATTAGAGATGTAGTTTGGATAAGTATTCCCATGGATGCCACTGTTATTCTTGGATCCGACAGAAGCCCACATAAGAGAATCATGATTTCGTACCACCACCATTCCAGACAGACTGAAATGCAACTTGGAATGGCCAAATTGAGGAGTGATTTCCACCCTTTTAAGCATTCCCATGAAATACCTCCCCAAGTCTCGTTGTATACCCCAAACATGTAGATGTAGACGATCAGAGAACCAACAAGGTTGAAATTAGTCCAAACGCCACTCAGAGCTACGCCTTTGATTCCAAGATTGAGAACACAGACAAGGAGATAATTAATGGGTATATGGAGAAGGATTGCCAGAGTGGCACAATAAGTTAGTGGTAGTGTTATGGATTGACTTCGAAGATAGATTCGAAGTGGATGGAGAAGAGATTGAGCAAGCAGATCAGGTAGAGAATACAGAATGTATAATTGGGCTTCTCTGGCTATATCTGCTTCTTGACCGCAATGGGTAAGGATTTTCTCCACATTTAACCAAAAGAGAGCAATGGGGATTGAGGCGACGAGAAGGAGAAGTACAGTTCTATGCAAGGAGAGGCCGAGCAAATTATGGCGTTTAGCACCGAAAGCTTGGCCACAAATGGGCTCCATTCCCATGGCGAGGCCAAAAAGGATAGAGTAACCAGTGATGTTTGCGAAGCCAATGGCTAGAGAGCCACCGGCTAAGGCCAATTCGCCTAGGCGGCCAAGGAAGAGCATGGAGATCATGGAACGAGGGTAGAGTAAAAGACCCGTGACCATCATGGGAAGAGCTATGTTGGCTATGGATTTGACTTCGTTGATGACAAGAAAGAATTGGGACGATGAAGCAGTAGTGGATGAGTTTTCAAGATCATGAGATTGTAATTTTGATTCTTCTGCTTCTGGTAGTCCTTGTTGATGGTGGTGCTGTTGTTGTTGGGATGTGGAGACTTCGGGTCCAGAAAATTGTTGTTGTTGGGTTGTTGGGATTTTGGGTATCAAAGGGGTTAACATGTCGGGTCCAGAAAATTTGGTGTAGGGAAGGTATGTTTGGTCTGATTCTGGGTTGCATTTACAGGTGTCTGGAAAGCTAATTAATCGACACATGACTCACTTTGCTGCTGATACCCGGCAGGGGAAGGTTTCTTCTCCTGGGTCCTGGTTGGTAGAAGCCAAGCTGAAAACTTGCAATCCTGCACATAAGCAAACCCAGAACCAGAGAGAGAGAGAGAGAGAGAGAGAGAGAGAATTGGGAGTTGGGTCTTGCAGAGGGAGAGGTGGAAAAGTCAGAAGAGGTGACTTGCGATGTGCAGGATGGTGAGGCAGGTTATAAAAGGGGCATAAAAGAAGTGTTATCTTTTACCTTTGAAGGTGGCGGAAATGGGTTTTCATTTTATACTCAACGATCAAAGTCACCACGTCATCTAAACTGAAGGAAGACTTAAGCGTGGGGAGGGACCATCAGAAGATAGCTGGGAGGGGATGACTTAATACTGTTTTGACATCGTACGAAAGGATAGCAGCCAGGAACACGGACGACGGTGAGTCATGCGTGCATGAAAACTCTCAGAAACTAAGAAAACCAAGAATTAATCCAAGTTCATTAAAGGTGTTGGTGGTGCTGCTGATGTTGGGTCAATACAGACTTCCAAAACTTACTAAAAATAGTAGTTAAAACCGCCGTGAAAGGTGGGGCGGGGAGGCTGCGAAACTGTTGTAAGACTTTGGGGCAGTCTATGGTTGCGTGCACATTGCGGGCGGACTTGGTGCAAATGGGGCGGTGGTGAGTTTCTATAAACTATAGATATGAGAGACAACATCTTTACCAAAAAACTTAAAGAAAAAAAAAAAGGGAGACACGACACAGAAACGCACGCTCGCCGTCTCTGTTTGATCGCTTCTTTCTGGCATGTCATGGTTGCGTCACAGTCCTCGGTGGCTACAAGTTTCACCTCGAGGTGAGCACAGAGAGAAAGACAAAGAGGATATCTGAACTAGTCAGAATGTGGGGAGCTTCAAATCTCCAAGACTCCAACCCCACTTCCTGCCTTCTTTGTTGAAACTTGACATCGTCAGAGAACCAAAACCAAAACCAAAACTCTATCACGAAAAGATCAAAGATATCTAAATCAAATTTGAATGATATATGGTGTTGCAGGTTTATTTTGTTGTATGGACGTGGGTATAAGGGCTTGTTTTAATTGGTTTTATTAGTTTCAATACTTATCGATGTATTGGTCAAATATCTAACAACCCCAGCTCTGTAGTTCATCGAAAGGTGAATCTATAGATATCGATAAGGTATTACAAATTGAGGACGTGTTCTAATCTATGGTGTTAATAGACTCAAGTCGAATTAGATTCGTGCAATTTTTTTTTGGTAAATTAGATTCGTGCAATTATGAAAGTCTTGATGGACTTAAACCACAGATCCTCTCTCTAGAGGGCCTATCTTAATGAGTATTCAATAAGTTATATGATTCAGCTATATAGAATATCCTAAATTAAAGATTAGGATAAATCTACTGAGTACCTTTGAATAAAATATTACATGGAGCTTAGGAGAGGAGCCAAATACAACCCATGAAACCATGCACCAAGTACACCGTGTTGTTGCTAGATAAGTCACACCCACGCCATGTGTGATCCTTCATTGGTGACTCAAAAGTCTGGAGTTGCTTCCTTATACATCACACTATCTCCTCTCAGGAAGCCAATCACCTAACTCCCCCAATATTTGCCATGTGTTTATCCCCTTATGACTTCCATCATTTACTTATTAACAAATTGATATTCTAACTGGGGACATGATTTCTGTTTTTGGGGATTCTACCAACAATCTGAGGTCGGCATCACTCCTTCCCTTAACCTATTCTTGCATTTTTTTCATGGCCAAGAAACAAGAAGTTAACAAGCTCTTTGGTTCTATGTTTCTAAACAAACCTTCATACAGTCAGTCCAGCATGGTAACTTTGTTAGTGAAGGGACCCTCCCGTCTAATATTAAAGGTTGGCACTGTAGGTTCGTGTTTGTTCGACCACCAACTACCCCCATCTTTCCCATTGTGTGGTCGAGAAGCCCCTTAGAAGAGTCAAATAATTTTCCAGAATTGAGCCCTTCCAAGCAGGAAACCAGAGATCTCATCCTGCGGATCCCGACTAAAGATCGGAATTACCGTGCAGTGAATGGATACTGGCCAGAGTATCTGAGTATCCTGCATTACTGGGGGTTCTTGATTGGTGAGCCTTCTTATGTTTTGTTTCCTTTTCTGGATTTTCATCATGAATTTTTCTAACCTTTTGTGTTTGGTTATCTTGCAAGCAGTGTTGTTTGGTGAACATGAGTTTGAGGCTGCCACCACCCAACAAGATTTTGAAGAAGTTGAGGCTCGACACTCGACTGGGTTAGATAAAGGACGAGTTTCCCAAGCTTCTTCTTCTAAGGGAAGACAAGCCCCCCTCCCCTAGTCAGCTAAAAGGAAGAGGGCTTTGTCTGATCTACACCCCACTCATAGCAAGCTGGGAGCTTGGTTATGCTGAGTAAAGATGCCGAGGGGGAGCGTCCTGTTCGAGAGTCTACTGACCTTTGTCTGGACATGGCAGCCCCTACTTCTTCATCTACCCTTGTCGGTCCTTCTATTCCTTCCGATGGAGGTGTGCTCCAACCTGACTAGTCCCTCAATTCGGCCTCCTCAATTTTCACTGGTCAGGAAGGATCTTCTGTAGGCAACGATTGGTTGGCAGGTGTCCTTCGTCTTCTTGACCAGGCTTATCTCCAGGGAAGAGTCATCTTCAGTCCCATAATGTGACTGTGAGGTATGTTCGAACTTTTTGTGTTTATGTATTTGTTTTTTATTGAAGTCTTGATGGTTGATTTCTTTATTGTAGGATGGCTTGTGCCCTTATCTAGTCTTTGGGGGAGACCATCTACGCTGCTTGGAAAAATCATTTCTCAAGATGTAGCTTGGAGCAACGTTTAAAGGATCAGGAGAACGAGCTTCCTACTCTCGGTATGAACAAGAACGTGTGGGTTGCTCGGGAGGTGGAGCTGCTCGTAGAGATCGCCACTCTGAAAAGGCCAAAATGATGCTGCTGAACAGGCCAAAGATTCTCTCCAAACTTAGCTGGAGGAAGTCCGGGCTACCTTGGTAGGGAAGGAGCAGACCCTGGCCAACAAAGAGAAGGAGATCTCAGGTTTGCTGGGGAAACTCCAATTGTCCAACCATAAAGTTGCTCGATTGGCTAGCTGGTCAAATTTCAAGCCCCCTCTTCATTCGAGGATCTGTCCGACGAGCTATGCCATTAGGTCATCAGAAGATGGGTTAGAACGAAAAAAAATGCCAACAATTCATGGCAAAAGTAGCGGCTCTTGGATACCAATATGCTTGAAGACAGACCTTCTCAAGCATCATTGACAAGTTCAAAGACCTAAATTTGGAGAAGTTCCAAAGTTTGATCGACACTAGGATCTTCAACAACTTAAAGGTTCCTTGTCCAAAGTGGTGTTAAGGTCGTCAAAGTTTTTTGAAGCCTTAGGGAGTAGATGCAGCAAATTTTTTGGACTTCTGGGTGGGAGCCCATCCTTGAGGCAGGAGCGTCGAGTAGCTCTCAACCTACCCGAAAGGAGTCATCGTCAAGTAGCTCTCAACCTCCAAAGAATGTTTTTTTTTTTTTTTTTTTTTTTTTTTTTTTCTCTCTTGTACTTTTTGTTCTTTGTTGTTTTTTGTGTGAACTTTTCTTGGTCAGAACATTCCTTGGTCGACTTACTCTGTAAGACTTTTATTTAATCTATAAAAAATTTATGCGTTTGTTCATCCATTGTTCGGGAGGAGTTGTAACATTTTGGTCAAAATATATTTTTTCTCCTTTCCTCCACTAAGCACAGTTGCTTGAATGTGACTAGAGTTTTATTACTCCATGGTCAGAAGTAAGTTTGATTATCCTAAGCATAGAATGATCATCCAATTAGATAGATCAATATTGTGAATCATGAATAGATTGCTTGAAAATGTTGCTAATCAGCGAAACAAAACTGGGGTTTGAAACCCCCTTAATAAAAAGAAACATGGTTTAGGGATATATCCCTTTTAGTAAAAATGGAAACATTGTTTTATTGGTAATACTTTATGAGATTGCTTGGATTCCATAACCGGGGAATTACTTGCTCGGTCTCTGGGTCACGTAGGTGGTATGCTCCAGGAGCAACCTATTGGATTACTATGTAAGATCCTTCCCAATTTGGAGCTAACTTCCCATGGTTGCTTGAATCTGAAGCTGATGCTCTGCAAAGAACTAGTTCTCCAAGTAGACATTGTCTCATTTTGAGTTTGGCATTGTAGTAGGTTGCAATTCATCTTTGATATTCTTCAAAGCGATATAAGGCTTTGTCTCTTACCTCATCAAGGAGATCTATATTGGCCTTCATTCCTTCAATGTTCGCTTCTTCATCAAATTCTTACTCTCTAAGGGTTCCTACCTTGATTTCGATTGGTATGTGAGCTTCTACTCCATAAGCAAGTCGGAATGGTAACTCTCCGGTGGTCATTCTGGGTGTTGTTTGGTATGACCAGAGAACACTGGGTAATTCATCCACCCACCTTCCTTTTAGTTGGTCGAGCCTTTTCTTCAGTCAGTCGAGCATAGTTCTGCTGGTAACTTCGACCTGACCAGTACTTTGAGGATACACCACCAATGAGAGATGATGTTCAATCCCTTGATCTTTACAGAACCTTTAGAATTCTGGATTCTCGAACTGCTTCCCATGGTCAGACACGATAATCTTAAGAATTCTGTATCTATATATAATGTTGTGTATGATGAACTTCTTCTTCTGGTCGGTATTAATTGAGGCCAGAGGTTCTACTTCTACCCATTTTGTAAAGTAATCTACAGCCACCACTAAGTACTCTCTTCCCCAAGAAGCTTTTGGCAGCTTTCCTACCAATTCTATCCCCTACCATGCAAAAGGAATGGGTGATAGAACTGATGTCAGTGGTACAATAAGGGTGTGAGGTACATTGGCTTGGGCCCGACATTTATCGCATTAATGAACGTAACTTCTTGCATCCTCTTACATAGTTGGCCAAAAATACCTTTGCTTTAATATTTTATACAAAAATGCTTGTGTTCCTAAGTGTACTCCACAGATCCCTTCATGTATTTCCCTTAGGAATTTAACAACTTTCGAAGAGCCTAAACATTGAAGTAGTGGTCGTGTTACACATTTCTTGTATAGCTGACCTTCTCTGATTGTGTACCAAGCAGCTCTTTGTTGAACTGTTAAGGCTTCCTTTTGATCTTCAGGAAGTTTGTCATGCTCTAAGTAATGAATGATCAGATTTATCCAACTTTGCTCAGTCTGTATCTGCATGTGGTCGACCATATAGATGCTCGGACGTGTTAGCTCATCTAGATAAACCACTAGCTTTGTGACATCCAGATCTTCTGTAGCTAAATGAGATAGTGCATCCGCTGAATCATTCTTTATTTTAGGTACTTGTTTGATTAGCAAGTCTGTAAAGTATCTTCTATATTGGTTGACCAAGCTTAGATACTTGCCCATCATTTTCTCTTTTGCTTCATATACTCCATTTCCCTAGTTTACAATCAAGAGTGAATCACTTTATTTCTAGGTTCTAGATCCCCAAGGCTATTGCAAGCCTGAGGCTGGCCAACAAAGCTTCATACTTTGCCTCATTATTAGAGGCCCTGAATTTGAAATGGAGTACATGCTTTATTTCAAATCCTCCTAGACTTTGTAGGAGTAATCCTACTCTACTTCCTTATGCATTACTGGATCCATCCATAAATAGGATTAAACTTTTTATTGGTTTGGAATTGTATTTATTCTCTTCTTGCTCGTCTTTTGGAGTTTCGAGGATGAAGTCTGCCAGAGCTTAAGCTTTGATGGTCAGTTAGGGTCGAAATACTATCTAATTCTCACTAGTCGTCCTACCAGATCTGATCGGCACAAAATCTTATTCAAAGGAAAATTAGTCAGCACAACAATAGGGTGTGACTGGAAGTATGGTCAGAGTTTTCATGCTACAGTGATCAAAGCTAACGCTTGTTTGGCCACTTCAGGATACCTTGTTTCTACATCAATTAACACATGGCTTACATAATAAACAAGATTTTGTCTTTTACCTTCTTCTTGGACAAGCACTGCACTAACCACAACAAATGATGTGGCCAGGTATAGAAATAATTATTTCTTAGAGGTCGGTCGGACGAGCAGCAATGGATGTGATAGTCTTTCCTTCAATTCTTCAAAAGCTCTTTGACATTCTTCGTTCCATATTTCTATCTTCTTGCTCGATATATCTTTTAAAGCCTTAAAAAAGGAAAGACACTTATCTCCAGATCGAGCAATGAATCTATTTAGGGCTACTACCCAACCTATGAGACTCTGTACTTCCTTAATGCTTCTTGGCGGCTTCATTTCCTGTATTGCTTTGATCTTCTCTGGATTTGCTTCGATTCCCTTTTGGGACACTATGAATCCTAGGAATTTTCAGATGATACTCCAAAGACACATTTTTCAGGATTAAGTTTCATTCGATATGTTCGTAGTACATCGAACACTTTAGTTGATCTGTCAAGTGGTTGGCCTTTAGGGCACTTTTTACCAATATGTCTTCTACATAAAATTCCATATTCCTATCAAAAATTGGCAAAAGTTTTGTTAACAACTCTTTGATAGGTAGCTCCTACATTCTTCAGATCGAATGGCATCACTTTCTAATAATAACTGTCTAGGTCAGTCATGAAAGCTATATGATTTTCATCACTTGGGTGCATTAGAATTTGATTATACCTGTAATAGGCGTCCATGAAACTAAGCATTTGATGTCCAGCTATTGCATGTATGAGGAGATCAATCCTTAGAAGCGAGTAACAATCTTTGGGACATGCTTTGTTGAGGTCGGTGTAGTCCGTGCACATTCGCCATTTTCTATTGGTCTTCTTTACCATAACAACATTAGTCAGCCAAGTCGGATGGTCAATTCATTTTATGAAATCTAACTGCTTTAATTTCTGGACCTCCGTTCGGATTGCTTCATGCTTTTCGATAGAGAAATTCCTTTTTTTTTGGACAACGGAATCACTTGGGGATCAATGCATAGTTTGTGTTCTGTCTATGCCAGACATATCATCTATCAACCAAGCAAAGACGTCTGAGTTCTCTTAATCTAGCTTTGAAGTCTACTTCTTGTTCAGCTCTGATCCTTGTCCCCCGATTTGGTTGCTCGGGATTTAAGAAAATTCTTTCGAGCTTCTTGATGAGCACATTTATGTGTGAAATCTTAGGCATAAAGCTTGCATTTTACACCCTTAAGAGTGGAGCTACCTTGGGTTTTGTGTTGTTTTTGCAGATTTTAGGATTTTTCATGATTTAGGCAAATATTTGGAGTTTTCGGTATGAAACATGCAATTTTACATGTCAAGAGGTTCGTTCAAATCCTCAAGTGCGAAAATGGGCATGATCTGAAGCATGATGGGCTAGAGATGTGATTATGGATCAACTCTAAAATATTTTAGAAAAAAAAAGAAGAAAATGGAGAAAAAGAGTCCTTGCACACTTCAATATTTTATTTCCTATTTGGGACTTGATCAAAGAAGGAAAGAGAGGAAAAAGAATCCTATTCAGAGAAGGAACAGGGAAAAATCCCGTTTTTGAGTGTCTCTGTCCAGTTTCTATCAAGCCCTTCATCGAATGGTCATCCGGTGTCTGATCGATCTAATTTTTGAAGGAGAGCTTCACGACTTTTTGATCCTCAAATCCAATGGTGGAATTGTGCATTTGATCTCTTTAAGTCAGTCCGATTATTATGCCAAAACCCTCCTTGGTTGAGTCAGATATGAACTCTGAGTTTGATTCAAACTCCGTCAAGAATCATATCCCATGTAAACTCTATAAAAGGAGAACATACTCCAGCAAGGAAGAACGTGTTTTAGAGCTTAGGAGAAACACACTTTCTTTTCTCTTTAGTTTATTTACGCTTTCTCTATTTTTTTTTATTGCTTTTGTGAGATTTTAATTTCTAGATTGAATGTTTAGGTTTAATTTTTCTATGTAATGCAATTTCAAGTTCAAGTTCCAAGTTTGAGGATTCGTTTTCTCTGGGTCTAGCAATTGTAGATTTAGATCATTCTAGATCTGGTTGTTAGGGTTGGTTCATATACGAATCATTCGTTTAAGTCTTTTTTATTATTCGAAGTTCAAAGATGCAAGTAACATTCTTCAATAATCTTCTCTCCCCCCTCCATTAATCTTCTCTCCCCCCTCCATTTTTGCTTCTATCTACCCCCTCCATATTCTTAATTTAGGATTAACTTTTCAGCCTTTATTTATTGTTTTCCCTTCCCCTTTGATCAAAGATACCTACAGTCGTGCCTCTCTTTGGTTAAGGTTTCCCTTTCCCCTGGGTCCTTGATCAAAGATGCCTACAGTCGTGCCTCTCTTTAGTTAAGGTTTCCCTTTTCCTTTTATTGATTTGATAATTACTTTATACAATTATTTTTTTAGATGATGAATGGTTAGGTTTTGTTTGCTTTATTTTTCGTCTCAATTCGATTACATTAGATGTATGGATTAGGACCACTAGTTTAATTTAATTAATTATTTAACAAATTTGAATCATTGCACTCTCGCATTACCATTAAGAGGTTAAATACTAAGTGGTGTATCTCCTTGAGATTGACCCGTTAGCTACATGATACTGTGCACTTGCGGTTATCAGTCCACTTTATTTTTCTCATTTTTAGGTAAATCGAAGTGTTTAAAAAAAAAAAATTCAAAGATATTACCCCTAACTTGATTAGAAACAAAAACGTATAATAGTCCTCACTCTATGCAGAATCCCTAGGATTCAATTATAGGTGGCTCCGAAGACTATATAGATTCCCTTGCTGTCAAACCTATACAACGCTCAGCTATATGGTAACCTTACGGCTTCGGAATCATTGTTTCAATATTTGTAATGGGAAAATTCACTATGTTCCCTTTTGTTTTTATTCTTTTCTTTTCTTCTTTAGTTATTTTATTGAAAAAAAAAAAAAAAAACTCATTCTTTCATAAGAGCCTTTAATTGCATTAGGTGGTTATTACATGTGTCTGGACTCATGATTCCACAAATCGAATTGTTCGAGTGTCTACCTTGACCTGGAAGACCTACCTCCACCGAAGAGTCTTAGAGATAGATTTTATCCAACTCGATCTGTACAACCCTCCTGTATACTTTTACCTGAAGTGAGGGATAATAATTTTGAACTTAAATCTCATTACTGTCTATATTACCCCAATTTCATGGGTTACCAGATCAAGATGCATATTTGTTCCTTAGGGAGTTTAATGAGGTTTGTGTCCTTATGAAGGTACAACAACTCACTGATGATGCCGTAAGACTACGGTTTATAATATTTGCATTAAAGGACCAAGCCAAAAAGTGGCTTTATAGCTTACCTTTGGATAGCATTACCACATGGGAACAATTCACTGTCCTATTCCTGAAGAACTTTCCTTTTTCCAAGACGAATAAAATAAGAAAGGACATTCTTCAATTTCGTCAAAAACCCAATGAGTCCTTTGTTAAGGATGGAGAGGTTCCAAAGCATTCTCCAAGAATGTTCTCACCATGGCATAGAATTATGGCATTTGTGTCAAATAATTTATGAGGGTATCGATTATCAAACTAAACAACTTTTGGAGTCCATGTTGTGAAATCTAGCCCAAAACCTAAATTAGACACCCTATTTGTTTTGGATGAAGAAGAACTTGTTTGATGTTTGACCTTGAAGTTGGACCTTGAGTATGGTGTTGATATATTTAGAAGGTCCTACGAAGTCAAGTCAGACCTCTCCCTTAGTGTAGATCTAAAGGCCCGAAGAGAAGTGAAAGTCAACTATGGGCCATAGCAGTAGAAGACATGGTGTTCGACTCCGAACCCATGGAGTTAGACAATGAAGCCCCATACTTGAAGACCTTGGTTGATTTAGAAAAGAGACTACGCCTTGATGAAGAGAAGATTGGTTGATGACCATATAGCTTGATTAAATATGATTTGAAGCCATTTCTCCATGCTAGGTAAGTTATAGTTTATGTGTTTAAAGTTTCGTTTGATTCCGAGTAGTGGAAGGCTCTCAAATCCTTGACTTAGGCTTTGCTGTCAGCCTGGGTCGATTGCTTGGGTCGACTCGGCCAGTCTACCCAGCCAATCGACCCAAAGATGCTGAACTCGAGCAGAATTTTCTGTTTAGGTTATTTTGCTATATATACCTCATGACTTCGTGATTTTAGTATCCCTAGCCTCCAAAACACTTAGAGAATGAAGAGAACTCATCCCCACCCCCCAAAAGGGGGGAGGAGGACCAACCAAGCGAAATTAGAAGTTCCCCCTCTTTTTTTTAAAAAAAAGTGTTATTTATTTTTATTTTATTAATTTTTTTTTTTTTAATTTTTTTTTTCTTTTTTTGTGTTGGGTTGGGGGGGGTGGTTTTTGTTCCCCCCGCCCCCCCCCCCCCCCCTGCGTGGGGGGGGGGGGGGGGGGGGGGGGGGGGGGGGGGGGGGTGGGGGGGGTTGGAAACACAAAAAAAAAAAAAAAAAAAAAAAAAAAAAAAAGAAGAGGGAGAGAGAAGGGAGAAAAAAAGAAAAAAAAAAGAAAGAAAGAATGAAAAGGAAAGGGGAAGGAATAGATATAATCGAGTGTCAAGCAGATAAGTAAAGTGAAGCAAAAATCCCACTTTACATCCAGCGGAAAAGTAGCTCGAAAGAATAAACTAGATAAAAGCTAATCCCAGTAGCAAGTACATTGGGTAACTAAATTATTCTCCACTTTGTAGACGACATCCTTGTAGGTATAGATCTCATAAATGGCACAAGGACGCTTCCACTCAATGGTCGGACTAAGCATCGTACGGAGCATAACCACCCGTGGGATCTTCGAGTAATTGTGGTAACCGCAATCACCTTCCTGGAGATATGTCTCTTCGCCTTGCGCTTCCTCATAGGGACCGTCATAGTATTCAGTACTGCAGGGATAGTCTAACAACATTGTACAATAAAGGAATGAGTTTCAAAGAAACTCGGTAAGGCGATTAAAATCCATAATAACATAAATGGCGGGATTCCCGGAACAAACATAAATGCAAATGATATGAGACAAACAATGAATGAATGAATCTAACTCTAAGTATGCTTTGGTCTCTATTGGCGAGACATGCTTTAAGTCATAACACCGTACTTCTTTAGGAAAGTCCACTCACATCCTCAACCATTTAAGATATCTTGGATTCCCTCCAACCATTTAAGATATCTCGGGCGACCGATTGGTAATGGGTCCTTCATCCCTCGGGACAAACCTTGGCGGGGGGTTAAGTCAACACACTCTCTCACAACCATTTGGTATAAATCTTGGCGCATGTCGGGGTAAAACCTAGCCAAATGCAAGTCTTCTACTTGGTTACATCAAGTCGAGATCCAGATACTTCCATTCCTCGTCCACGACGATCCTTTCCGGTATCCTTCACACTAGAGTCCTCATAGTCCACGACTACGGACTCACCAACCCTATTGATCATCCACATATGGTAAACGGGAAGCTCTCACGTCCTCTCACGGGTTGGTTACCGGTCTTAAGCGCCCGTGAGCCCAAGTTTAGCCATATGCAACCCTACCAATAAATGGCCCCCACAATGTGATTCCTGTCCTCTCACGGGTTGGTTACCGGTCTTGAGCGCCCATGAATCCCCATTGCTACCACGGGTCGTTCGGTCTCAATACCCCTCCGATTAGGGTCGACATAACAGGACATCCTAGCCAAACACTACTAGACAATCCTATATATGTCATCCAACAGTTTAGGAAGGTGTCCGGAGGGCATCTCCGGGAAACATCCCATAATATTCCCGTAGTAGTCCAAGGACAGAAGTGTCAAAAGGACACCTCTCCTTTCCAAACCATACGTAAGCATACACATGCATCAATTCATATCATCACATATATGGTAACTCCATATATGGAAAGAAATCAATATTTACAATCACTTGTATAACATTGGTAAGTAAATCATACATGAATCAATTCAATATGAATAAGTAATGCTATTGTAATCAAAGTTATGCAACAGTAGTATATCATTGTAAGAATCTAATTTAGGAAACATATCAATGATATTCAAATATAGAAACTAGATTCATGCTATCTATGTAATTAAGGAAATAATCATCCTTACCTTTTATAACTCGCAAAGAATCCTAAGAAATCAAGTAAGATCTTGGCAAACTTGAGAAGAAGGTCCTAAACAAGTATATACAACATATTAGGAAAGATCCCTAACAGAATATATATCAAAATATCCGAAATAGACCAAATCTGGAGTTGCTGTACTCATTGGTCGAGTGGATTGGTCGAGTGGTCCAGTCGACCAATCAGTCGACCAATGCAGACAGTAGCTTATAAAATCAGAGTTTTGAGATATGAAATCCGAATTTGGTGGTTCAAAAGGGTACTAATCAAGGGGTAGACTACATCAGTAGTATTCTAGCATATAGGGGACCTCAAAACACTAATCAAATCAAGGTATCAAGATCCAAATTAGGAAACAAAAAGTTACCATAAATAAATCAAACATGGATCTTGATGAATTTCGAAATAGAAAACAAGGACAAGAACAATAGGAGGATGGATCATTGCTTTCGGTAATGAAAACATGAAAACATGCATAGGTCTTCATGGAATAAGGCTTAGAAGCATAAATCTAAATAAGGAAATAAAACCTACCATATATGTACTATCATGCATCATGAAGAACACATAGTAAGGTAGAAGAGAACAACTAGAATTCTATGGATTATGGATCATAGAAAGAAAACACAACCATTAACCACTAACATGATCAATGAAAGAAGATCCAAAGAGATCGGAATTCAGATTAGGAAATTAACAGTTGATTAAATCATGGTTTGATCATGAATCCCTCAAAAGCTTGCAATGATCATGGTTAAGATCATTGTTCTAGCCTTAAATCCTTAGGATGATCATGAGAACATGTTCAGAGATGTTTGCAACAGAGGATGCAGCATCTCTTCTACTGTCTCAACTCAAAAAGGAAAGAAAAACAAAGATGTAGGAGAAGAAGAGAGTGTAGACATACCTTTTGATGCAAAAAGAAGAGTTCCGGCAAAGACCCCCCAAAAAAACCACGAGGGGGGGGGGGGGGGGGGGGGGGGGGGGGGGGGTGGGGGGGGGGTGGGGGGGGGGGGGGGGGGGGGGGGGGGGGGGGGGGGGTAAAGGGGAAAAGGAAAAGCCAAAGCGCTAGGGCCGAGGAGCACCCATTGGTCGAGTGGATTGGTCGACTGGCCCGATCGACCAATCGGTCGACCAATGCGACAACAAGGCCAAAACGAGGGAATTGAAGGCCCAGATCAAATCCAAACCTAACGGGGTTTTGCACACAAGTCAAGTGACTTACCTAGTAGGTAGAAATGCCTTCAAACCAAGATAGAGAGCACTCCAAGTCCATCAACTAATTAGATCTTCATCAGGATTCTGTTTCCATAAATAGAACCTCATCATCAACCTTCATGGATTCAAAGCCAGACACCAAGTCCTCTACTGGGATGGCCCAAAGCTGACTTCTTACTTTACTTCGGGTCATCGGACCTACAAATAACAAGGTTTCCGGGTCAAGGTTAGGGCTGGGTTTCACAGCATCTCTGCAATCATATCTTCTACAATCTCTTCTCATTCTATATGCTATGATTTCATATTCATTCTCAACATGATTTTCATGATTTCTTCTTAAACTATGATCATATTCTTATTTCGATTTCTTCTAGCATTATAGATGTATTCTTATGATTATTCATACCTTTGATTTACTGTATTCGTATACTAGAATGAGATCTCATCATCTCTAGTTCATCTCTTTCAGCATGTTTTCAATGAAAACTATGTTTTCTACCAAATTAGAAAGTATGATTCCAAATTAGTAAGTAATGGTTTTGATCGTTGTTTGATGTCTAAAATATGTTTTTTAGTCTTAGACTACTGTGTTAGACATTCCCTCCAAGTTTCGTAGCATCCCGGATTGTATAGAATAGATTTTGGATCAAAATACTGTTTTTGGATTCGGATTTCTCTTTAGGCCGTATGATTCTGGGTCGATTGAATCAATCAACCCGACCAATCAACCCTATGTTGGCAAATCTGTTTTTGATCCGTTTCGACTCCAATCTTTTGGAATTGCTTCTTATGACCTATACATGTTTTGTCAAGCTTGTTAGGTGATTTGGATCTGTTCTCTGATCTCTTATTTGAAGACTGTAAGTTCGGATTACGAGGTGAGTATTCCAACTCACAATATGCCTATTTACATGTTTTTATGTATTATGATATGAATGCATGATTTAACTATTGTTGTTTGGTTTTCTTTACATCATGATACTTCTGCAACTACTATTGTTTGGTTTTCTTTACATCATGATACTTCTGCAACTACAATAGCTTGTCCACATTGTGAATTACATATTAGAATTGATTATTGAATATGAAAATGCAATATGGACTATGATGTGGATATGAGTGTGATTATGATATGTTTGGAATCATGATGTGATGTGGATGCTTAGGTCATAGTTGTGGAATGGGGAATGCCCTATTGGTGTTTTTGTCTTTGGACATCAGTGGAAGTGGTATAGGACACTTTCCTATGGTGCCCCTTGACTCTTTCCCTAACTACTGGTTGACATACCTAGGATTGGTCTAGCAGTGTTTGGCTAGGAATACCCCTGTTATAGACCCGATTCGGAAGGGTATTGAGACTAAACGACCCGTGCTAGCAATGGGGATTCATGGGCGCTCAAGACCGGTAACCAACTCGTGAGGGGATATGAATCACATTGTGGGGGCCATTTATGGGTAGGGATGCATATGGATAGACTTGGGCTCATGGGCGCTCAAGACCGGTAACCAACCCGTGAGAGGACATGAGAGCTTCCCGTTTACTATATGTGGATGACCTATAAGGTTGATGAATCCGTATTTGAGAGAGTCGATACGCTGACACTAGTGTGAAGGATACCGGAAAAGATCCCGAGAGGGGAGGAATGGACGTATCTATATCTGAGTTGATATAACTAAGTAGATGACTTACATTGGACTAGGCTTAACCCTGACATGCGCCAGTACTTAAACCAATGCACTACAAGAAAATAGGGCTTTAGAGGCATTTATAAAATATTTTTAGAGACATTCATAAAATATTGTATCTAATGCTTTATATTAGAGACAATATTAATAAATGTCACTATTTAAAGATATTTAGAGGCATTAATTACAAAAATGTCTCTAATAGTTAAGTTTTAGAGTCATACTTTTCAAAATACCCCTAATAATACTTTCCTAATGTCTCTATTGAATCTCACGTCTCAATATCACATTTCTATTTAATAAAAATAATTTACTAAAAAAAATCTAACAAAGAAGGAAAAACTTAAAAATCCCTAATTCCCTCGTAATAATATTGTTTCTTAAAATAAAACGAAAAAAAAAAACCTAATAAGTATTTCCGCCCTACAACATCTCTCCTTTTCTCGTGAGAAATCAGTTCCTAAATAAAAGGAAGCATTCATTATCTTCACGATCTCACATTCAACCGAAACGAAGAAAAGCCCCAAACTTCCCGCCCTACAATTTCTCTAATTCCCGCATGAAATCAGTTTCTAAATAAAAGAAACCAATCGAACCTCTACCTCCTCACGATTTCTCATTCGGTTGGCATATCAAGCAAAGGTTCCATCGGTAAGAGTTGCTGCTAATCAGTCTATCTTTTTCCCATCTCTTTTCTTTTCTCTTCTCCATAGCACGACCATTCTGAAGTGTTCTCCATTTTAGACTTGTTTTAGACTCTTATTTGTTTGAGAGCTGCTCCACACAAGGAAGTTTACTGAATCGTTTTTCATTCCCTTCTCTTTTCCTTTCGGTTCTCCTATTTTCAGTTTTTTTTTTCTTTCTTCTTCTTATCTTTCTTTTTTATTTTTCTCTTCTTCTTATCTTTCTTCTTTTCATTTTTTTTTTTTTTTCATTTTTTTTTCTTTTCTTTTTCTCTGGAAGAAATTGGCAATCTTTCACAACTGAATCCATGTAGGTGAACAAATAATGATTTGAAAAAATTAATTTCAGGTTCAGCGATCAGGAAGTGGAGCCAAAGAAAAGAAGGAAAAAGAAAAATGTACGAGACAAGAAAAAAAGACTATTGGGAGCATTTTACAAATGCTATTAAAAAAAATGTCTCTAAAGCATGATAAATAGAGGCATTTGTTAAATTGCGTCTAAAAGGCTTGGTCTTTTGTGACACGACCTATAGAGGCATTTATGCAGCATTTATAAAAAATGCCTCTAAAAGTATTAATGGCATTTTTTTAAACTATAGAGACATTTGTCAAAAGCTTCTAAAACCCTATTTTCTTGTAGTGATGGTGATGTGAGAGAGCGGTGACTTAACCTGTCACATCCACCCAGCCGGTATTCTACCTGGCATACCTGAGTGTGTGATCCACAGCCCCGAAGACCAAGTATCGAGGTAATCAGCCTCCCACATAGACAATAACATAATCATGAAAAATAATAATCAATGTGCGAAAGATAAACCAAAGATCCAAATAAGGAAAAAGTAAATCATATATAATCAGAGTACGAAAGATAATCAGAATGTCAAATCAATAAAGTAAAGTGAGGCGGAATCCCACTCTACAACCAGCAGAAAAGTAGTACTAAAAGAAAAGGAAAAGGAATGAAAACTAATCCCAACAGGTACAATAAGTAACTAAATTGTTCTCAATCTTATAGACGACATCTCTATAAGTATAAATCTCAAAAATGGCGCAAGGGCGTTTCCACTCTATGGTCGGACTAAGCATCGTACGCAACATAACCACCCGCGGAATCTTCAGTGTAATTGTCGTAACCGCAATCACCTTCCTGGAGATATGCCTCTTCTCCTTGCGCTTCTTCATACGAGCAGTCATGATGCTCAAAACCTGTAGAGTAGTCTAACAAAACATTGTACAAAAGGAATGAGTTTCAAAGAAACTCAGTAAGGTCGTTAATCCATAACAACATAAATGGCAGGATTTCAAAGCAAAGTAAAAGGCTATATGATATGAAACACATGATGCAATATGATTCTAACTCTATGTATGTTGGTCTCTATTGGCAGACATGCTTTAAGTCATAACACCGTACTTCTTTAGGAAGGTCTTATCACACAACGCCTTTTGGTAGTGGGTCCGGCATCCCTCGGGACATTCCATGGCTGGGGGTATAGGTCACCACTCTCTCACATCACCATTGGTCTAAGTACCAGTGCATGTCAGGGTCAAAGCCTAGCCAAATGCAAGTCTCCTACTCAGTTACATCAAGTCAGATCCAGATATGTCCATTCCTCGCCCCTGGCGATCCTTTCCGGTATCCTTCACACTAGAGTCCTCATAGTCCCTGACTACGAACTCATCACCCTATAGGTCATCCACATATGATAAACAGGAAGCTCTCACGTCCCCTCATGAGTTGGTTACCGGTCTTGAGCGCCCATGAATCCCCATTGCTACCATGGGTCGTATGGTCTCAATACCCTTCTGATTAGGGTCTGACATAACGGGACATTTTAGCCAAACACTACTAGACAATCCTAAATATGTCATCCAACAGTTTAGGAAGGTGTCCAAAGGGCATCTCCAGAAACATCCCATAATATTCCCGTAGTAGTCCAAGGACAGAAGTGTCAAAAGGACACCTCCCCTTTCCAAACCATACTTAATCATACACAAACATAAATCCATAACATCACATACACAGTAACTTCATATATGGAAAGAAATCAATAACAACATATATCTTGCGTATAATTAATAAGTAAATCATACATGAATCATAAACAAGTAATGCTACTGAAATCAAGATAGTACAACAGTAGTATAACATTGTAAGAATCTAATTAAAGAAATAAACTAACAAGATTCAAATATAGAAACTAAGATATGCAATCTATGTAGTTAAGGAAGTAACCATCCTTACCTTTTATAACTCGCAAAGGAATCTTATGAAATCAAGTAAGATCTTGATAAAACTTGAGAAAAAGGTCCTAAACAAGTGTATACAACATATTAGGAAAGATAGCCAGAAGGAAAGATATCAAAACATCCAAAACAGACCAAATATGGAGTTGTTGTACTCATTGGTCGATTGACTTGGTCTACTGCCTCAGTCGACCAATGAGTCGACCAACCGAGACAGTGGCCTTCAAAAATCAGAATTTTGAGAATAAAGAACCGAATTTGGTGGTTCAAAAGGGTATTAAACAAGGGGTAAACTACAATGGCAGCATCCTAGTATATAGAGAACTTCAAAACACTAATCGAATCAAGTTTTCAAGTTACAAATTAGGAAACAAAAGTTACCATAATTAGATAAATCATGGTTCTAGAAGAAAGAACATGGTATGATCAAGGAAAAAGAACTAGAGATTGATAGGTTATAAATCTTGTAAAGAAAACACAGCGATTGACTACTAATATGATCAATAAAATAGATCTAAGAAGATCAGAATTTAAATCAAAGATGAACGAAGACAAGATTATGATTTAGATCATGATTCCTTCAAAAGCTTGCAATGATCATGATTAAGATCATTGCTTTAGCCATTAATCCTTAGGAAATCATAAGAGATAAGTACAGAGATGTTTGCAACAGAGAATGCAGCATCTTCTCTACTGTCTCAACCCAAAAAGGAAAGAAAATCAAAGATGAAGAAGAAGAAGAGAGTGTAGACATACCTTTTGATGCAAGAGGAAGAAGATTACTTGAGTTCTTGCGAGGGATCAACCTAGAACGCAAGGAAGATGTCTTGCAGAGGTCTTCGGTACGTTCCAAAGAGTTTGGAGGCAGCAAATACGAAGTAGACTCAATATTGAACTTAAAAAGAGCAAGCAAGACCTAATTAGCAAAAACAGAACCCATTGGTCGATTGGATTGGTCGACTGGTTCAGTCGACCAATGAGTCGACCAATCAGAACAACAAGACCAAAACAGGGAAATGAAGGCTCAAATCAAATCCAAACATCAAGGGGTTTTGCACACACACCAAGTGACTTACCTAGTAGGTAGAAATGCCTTCGAACCATGACAAAGAGCACTCCGAGTTCATCAACTAATCCGATCTTCATCAGGATACAGTTTCCATAAATGGAACACTGACATCAACACTCATGGATTCAAAGCCAGTCACCAAGTCTTCCACTGGGATGGCCCATAGCTGACTTCTTGCTTTACTTCAGGTTGTCGGACCTACAAACAACAGGGTTTCCAGGTCAAGGTTAGGGCTGGGTTTCACATAACCCCCAGCCATGGATTGTCCAAGATGGATGAAGGACCCTTTGCCAACCAAGGATGAATGAATTGAGACCTACCCAAAGAAGTTCGGTGCTATGACTTAAAGCATGTCTGCCAATAGAGACCAGCATACATACATAGAGTTAGAAGCATACTTGCATCTATTGTTTCATATCATTGCATATATGTTTGTTTGTGAGTGCATGTGAAGATGTTTATTGTGTTTGGATTACTTGCTAAGTTCTTTTGAGCTTACCCTTCGGGGGACTTGTTTTTAGATGACATTGCAGGTACGAAAGAGAACCCGTGCCCTAGTACAGAGGACCTTTTCGTATATGGTACAACTCTGGATGTCCTTGGACAAGGTAATGAACAACAAGGCAGCCAACACTCGGATTTGGGCTGCACTGACGGCTCCTATTGATGGCAGCCGGCATCATCTTATTCGTCGATGGGATCGTGTGCTAGATGCTGATCTAAAGCTTCAAGAGCATGACCCTAAAGTGAAGAAGAAGAAGAGCCGACTAACGATGTGGATTAGATTCTCTTGTTTCTTCTAGACTTTTATTTTACTTGTATTAGCTTAGAGCTTGTGTGAAACCCAACCCTAACTTGACCCTGACCTTGACCCAGTAACCCGGTTGTTTTTAGGTCCGAAGACCCAGAGTAAAGGAAGAAGCCAACTATGGGCCATCTCAGTAGAAGACATGGTGTTTGACTCTAAACCCATGGATGTTGTTGATGGAGATCCATACTTGGATGTCTGTGTAGATTCGGAAAGGAAGCTGCAGCTGTCTGAAGATGAGATTAGTTGAAGGACTTGGAATATTATCTGACTTGGTTTGGAGGTATTTCCTTACACTTGACATGTCACTTGATGTGTATGCAAAAGCCCATAAGGTTTAAAGCCCATTTGATCCTCCAAATCCCTGATTATTCCTTACTGTCTGCCTTGGTCGACTCCTTGGTCGAGTGGGCCACTCGACCAAGCACTTGACCAAAGGGGTGTGAAATCCGAGAATTTGTAATTTTAGGGTTTTTCACTTTTATTTAAACCCTACTTCGTATTTCTTTGTTACGGCTGCCTCCTAAACACTTTGTGAACGTGAGAACACCTCTCCGAAACTCTCTCTAGTGATTTCGAAGACTCCTCTGCAGATCTGAAGTCTCTCATCGCTGTTCTTACAATTCAAGGTTAGTAATCACTTCAACATTGCGAATTTATTTTCTTCGATCTTGTTCTTGATTGAGATTAGGAAGTAGATGCTGCATCCTTGCAACCATCCCTTCGTGATCTCCTTCGTTTCTTTGAGATCTATGATCATCATCATGTCTCAACCCTAGCCGTATATTTTCTGGAAACCCTAACCCTTGCTTGATTTCTGGAAAACTTTGGTGACCTCCCATGCGAGGGAAACCTCATGGGTAATGTTTCTAGTAACCTAAACTATAATTTCTATGATTTTCTTGTTATAATTGGCAAATCATTAATTCCCTTTCATTCTGTGATCATAACCTTTCCTGGGGAGCCATAAAGGTTGAAACCCTAATTTCTTGGGTTAAATCAAGAACCCAATTTTTTTACCATGATTTGATGTTTTTATCTTCCCATATGATTCTAATACATCCTAGGAAGTTCCCCTTCGAATTTTGGATCAATCCGACTTCAAACGAGGAAGTTATGGCCAAAGCAGTCTGTACAATTTCGTACTGACTTGCTTGGTCGACTGAGGCAGGTCTACCAAGCACTCGACCAAAGGAGTCAGTAGCTTCGTTTTTCACCCGATTTGATTCGTTCGCTCTCTGATCTTTTAGGCATCTTTCCTAATGTTGTATTTATGGTTATTAGGAGTTTATTTGCTAAGTTTGGAGTTGCTCACTTTGATCTTTGGATCATCTTCTTCGATAATCAAGGTAAGGACAGTTATTTCCTTAACTACATAGATTGCTTGTTCTCTAGTTTCTACCTTATGAAACTATGAGATTACTTACTGTTATTGTAATTTAATTCTGATCTCTTACTGTGAGAACAATATCACTTGTTTATATTATCTTTTTCATTATTCATGTTATATGAATTACTTATTATTACCTAATCTGATTTTACTTTTACATTCTCTTGTATATGATGAACTGTTGGTTGTATATGTCATGACTGATCTGAGAATGTGTTTGCTTAAGTTTGGTTTGGGATTGGGGAGTGTCCTTTTGACACTTCTGTCCTTGGACATCGGAGGGAATAGTATGGGATGTTCTCCGAAGATGCCCATCGACGCTTTCCCGAATCATTGGTTGTCATACCTAGGGATGTCTAGCAGTGTTTGGCTAGGATATACCCCTGTTATATCAGACCCGAATCGGAAGGGTATTGAGACCGAACGACCCGTGGTAGCAATGTGATTCACGGGCGCTCAAGACCGGTAACCAACCCGTGAGAGGACGGGAATCATATTGTGGGGGCCATTTATTGGAGGGTTGCATATGGCTAGACTTGGGCTCATGGGCGCTCAAGACCGGTAACCAACCCTTGAGAGTACATGAGAGCTTCCCGTTTACCATATGTGGATAACCGATACGGTTGATGAGTCCGTATTCCAAGTTGGTCGGTGCCATAGGATACGCTGACTTTAGTGCGAAGGATACCAGAAAGGATCATCAGGGACGAGGAATGGACGTATCTGGAACTGAGATGATATAACTAACTCGATGACTTGCATTGGGCTAGGCTTTTCCCTGACATGCGCCGGTACTTATGCCAAATGGTTGTGAGAGAGTGTGTTGACTAAATCCCCTACCATGGTTTGATGTGGACTTTACCCAATTACCCGGCAGACCCAAGATGCCAGGATGGCTGAGGGGGAGTGACTGAACTACCCAAAGAAGTACGATGCTATGACTTAAAGCATGTCTACCATAGAGACCAGCATACATAGAGTTTAGATGCATTCATACTTTATCTGTTTCATATTGCATTGCATCATGTTATGTTTTGTCACATGTTATCTATGATGTAATGGATTAACTTGCCTTACTGAGTTTCTTCGAAACTCATTCCTTTCTGTATATTTTCTTGTTAGATTATCCTGCAGGTACATATTATTATGACGAGCAGTAGAGTGAAGCGCAAGCCGATGAAACGTATTACACGCAAGGTACTGGAGACGATCAAGATTACTCTGATGATCCCCCGGCGGATCAAGCTGCGTACTACTTTTGAAAACAGCATAGAGTTAGAAAGGATTCATTGGGTTGATGAAGTCCACACTTATGAAGACGTTATCTATAGACTAGAAGACTCTCATTCCTAGTTTATTTCTTAGTACATTTGTTTCAGTTGTTATTTCCTTTTTGACTTTCATACTGCGTTCCGCTATGTTTGTGGAGTGAGTTTCCGCCTCACTTTACTTCTTTTGATATCTTCAGATATCTGGTATCATTTTCCGCACTCTGATTATATTATTTATTTATTTCTTGAGTTAAACCTTTTGTTTATAATATTTAAACCTTGATTATTTCCTGTTTATGATTATGTTATTGTATATGTGGGAGGATGATTTCCTCGATACTTGATCCTCGGGGCTGTGGATCACACTCCCGGGTATGCCAGTTAGGGTACCGGCTGGGGGGATGTGACAGCTTGCTTTAGATTTCGATCTACCTTCCGCATATGTTGTGGGGTATATTTCCGCTATACTCTACTGTTGTCTTTTGATTTAGTATCTTGTTATTCCGTACTCTGATATTCTTTAGTGATCCTTCTAAGATCCTTTCTAGACTTTTATTAGTAAAATACTTGAATACAATGATTTGTTCTTGCTTTTGATTATGTTATTGTGCTAAATGGATATGATTGTTCCTAAACTTGATCTTTTGGGTTGTGGATCACTCTCCCGGGAAACCCAAATAGGGTATAGGCTGGGTGTATTTGGGCGGGATGTGACACATGTGCCCCACAGGATTTACATCGTTCACTGATGATTCCAAAGCTTGGGAGTTTCTTTTAGACCTAGCACATAGAACTAGAGAATGGGAGTCAACCCAAGAATCTGAAAGGACTAGTAGGGATATTTTGTTGATAGCCAAGTTTATAAGGATGCACAAATAGATAGTCTTTTGAAAAAGTTAGAGACTTTGGTAGTAAAAGCTACACCACTACCACCAAGTCAAGCACATTTTATTGACAAATCTATTGCTATATGTGCATGGTGTTAGTCTCTTACACATGTAATTGAGGAATGCCCTAGCTATTATGGAGGCCAACATGAAAATGTCACTGTGATGTTTCCAAACCCATACAGTAATATGTACAATCTTGGGGGGAAGAATCATCCTAACTGTTCATGGTCTCAAGGACAAAACCAAAATGGATTAAGCAATTATTCCACAAAAAATCAATTTGGTGCCCCTCAACAACAAAGTGCACAATTTTCTCATAATCAAAATTTCCAATTCCCTCAAGCCCCAAATTTTAAGAATACCAATTTAGCTAGGCCTGTCAATCCACCTATTGTGCTTCATATGCCTCTCATTGTACAAAATCAATCATCACTTGGTTTCAACAGAGGTAATAATCCGAAGTTTTCTCGTCTCTCTACTTTAGAGAAGAATATGGAAGTACTTTTCAGCACCTTTATGATTTCTATGCATAATATGGAAAAACAAATTTCCATTCTTGCAAAAAAAATTTGTCTGAGCGAGAAAAATGTAAGATGCCTAGCCAACCTGAGTTAAATCCAAGGATTAAGATTCAACAAAGATCATCAAATTTACCAAATCACTTCTCTACCGGTTCAGCTCTCTGCATTGCTTCTTCATCTCGATCATCCTTAACCTCAACTAACATTTTTTTTTTGGGTAAAACCTCAACTAACATGGTTGAGCTGGTTTTTGCTCTTTTCCTCATATAATTGATATAATTCTGTTGACTAGATTTTTGATTGGCACTGCATTCCCCAATGCTATTCTTGGCCAGGAACTTCATCTTCATGTGTAATGTTGATACCACTGCCTCTAGATTACATAGATTTGGTCAACCTAAAATGACATTATATGTTGACAAATCTTGAACAACCATGAAGTTTAACTGGACGATCTTGTCTCTTGAGTATTTGCTAATCCAAAGATCTAACTTGATGGTTCCTTCTGCTCAGGTTGAAGATCTTGTGAATCCGTATAACTGAGCTTCACATGGGACGAGCATGTCCTAACTTAATTTTAGTTTCCTGAAAGCTTTCAAAGACAATATATTTGCAGAAAAACCAATATCTACTAAGACTCGTGGACTTCAAGTTCCCACTAGGATGACTTTTATAACAAGAGCATCATCATGTGGAGTCTTCACACCTTACATATCTTTAGAATAAAAGGTAATTGGTTCTGATGCTATCTTCGTGTTTGATCTTTTGAGTTCAACATTCCCTATGTACTGAGCTTTCCTTTTAGCCTGCCGAGTTGATTCTTCTGTTGAACCACCGAGCATCGTATATACCAGTGATCGTTTTCTTCAATTGATGTCCCCACCCTCTGGTTGGCCTCTGCTAGAGCTTCTATGCGCTTCTCTGCTGGTCAACCTGTTTCTTTTCCGACCTCCCTTTGGTGGTTGAAGGGTTCCTTGTTTTGCTCAAACATATTTCTTTAATTGTCCTTGAGAAATTAATTTTTCAATCTCTATCTTCAAATGCCAACAATCATCGGTCCAATGGCCATGATCTTTGTGGAACTCACAATATTTTTTTCTATCACAAGCCTCTGATCGAGATTGAATCTTGTTAAGCCATTTTAGCAATCCTGGGCTCTTGACCTGCATCAGAATCTCTGACGCTCCTTCAATTTACTTGGTCGACTCTATCCGATTGACCTTGCTAGGGTTTGTGGTTGGTGGCCTGCTTAACTGGAATCTTTCCTTATTTTCTTTTGTTTCTATGGTTGGCTCCTTTGTTTTGAGACTCTATGGTTTCTGATATCTCCGCTTGCTTGTGGCATCGTTCGAGCAGATCCACATAAGTCTCGGGCATATCTAATAGGAGGCACTCGAGTAGTCCTTCATGGTTAAGCCCTTGATGAATTGCATCAAAGGCTATCTTCTCATCTAGATTCTCAATTTGAATGGTTAGATTGTCAAATCTCCAGAGATAGCTTCGATTGATTCCGTGCAACCTTGTTTAATGGAGAACAAGGTATCTTATATTTTCTTTGTACTTACTCCACTTTGGAAGCTTGACAGGAACACATGACCAAGATAACCAAAATTTTCTATTTAGCCATTTTGGAGTACCAGGAACCATTCGGATGCACGGAAGATTCTGCACATAGCTACTTCGATATGTCTGTATGAAGACATAACAGACTTATAATGCATGATGTGATGTCTTGGGCATCTCGTTCCATCGAACATGGTGAAGGTTGGGCATTTGAAATTCTTTAGCATCTCTGCTTCCAAGGTCGCTCGAACAAAAGGGTATTCTTTTAAAACATAATATAATGCATCTTTTCTTGAATCTTTTAACTTCTCCAAATTCTCATCAAGTTCTTCGAACCGCTTGTTTACATAATCAATGTGTTTGGTCACGACTCCATTGTTGCCCCCTTCTTGCGGATCGTTGGTCGAATGAGAGGTACTTCCAGATCCTCATCATTGTCGATAGGAGGAGGGTCCTTAGACGCTGCCTCTCTTGATGGTCGGGATTTCTCACCGACCTTTTCCTTTCCTTTCTCGTGATTTCTCTGGATGGTCATGATGAGTGGTCAGTTTGAGGTGCTTGTATCTCCTTTCTCCTCGAGGGCCGACCATCTCCATTGTCTTTGAGGTTAATAGTATCGACTTAATGGCCAGTCCTAGTACTATTACTTGTTAACGGATGCTTGCTCTAATTAGTTCTTTTAGGTCGAAGATTTCCTTCTACAATTCGTTAAATTGACCAATTGTCACGAATTGATTAGACTAATCGTTTGGTGCACCATGATGAGGAGCTTTTTTCATTCCCAATGGAGTATTCTCCTTGTTAATCTCTCGTTCGCCTTCGCTTGAATCATCTCCAACTATTCTTCCTGATCTAGTATGCATGATGACTTTTTGATCAGTTTCGACAAGACGACACCAATAGTTGCTACAAAATCCTACTCTACCACTCTATCAAGAGTACCTGCAATAACGTGCTCGACCAGGTTGGTCGAGTAACGCCTCAGATTCCCAAGTTAGTCGGAGACCCAATCTTAGAACAAAAAAGTAGGTTGTAAAAAGCAAGCAGCTAGTTGGTGTGATTCTCAGAAAAAGCAACCTTATCAGGGGTGAGGGTATTTATAGTTAGAGTTACTTGGACGCCAGAGTCATTGAGTTCGACTTAGACTCCTTCCTTGAGTTTAATCTATAGAAATATAGTTTATCTAACGTTGCAACTGTTGAATTCAATCAGGATTCTAATTTGACCATCTTAACTCGATCTAGTTTCTTATCCCCAAATACAAGGAAAAACGGATTAGACTTTCAAAAGGTCAACAAGTTTAATCAAACCCTGGTTTATTCGAGTCGGACCATATTTAATCCTGGTCTATTTTTTGGGTAATTCGGTTTGACAGAATTCACCCGCATCAATTTCTATGCCTAAAACACAAATGAGAGCATACATGAACATCGTAGAAGTGGATTAATAAGCAGGTGAGATTCCTCCTTTCATGAAGATCGAAGGATTAAAATGAAAATTTATTCACATCCTTGCGTTTCCTATGGAGGAGTGTGGCTAACCAATAAAAACATACAACATCGTGAATGTGTGGGATATTTACATTTCATAGAGCCAAGGCAATAAGAAATAAAAATAGGGAAGGTGGTGGCTGAACGACTGTATAAATTGCGTGGCTGAACGATTCTAAAAATCCTATGGGATTAAATCTGAATCGTCTATCATAAACGATTTAGATTTAATTCAATACATTTAATGGTAAGATTTATTTACACAGCCATTCAGCCACATTTATGCTATCAAAATATACATGATGTGGTCCAACTGATTAAACCGTTTGTTCTCCTTGTCCGGCAAAAGGGGGAACTGTAGCAGTTTGCCTAACCCATGCCAATAAGCAACTGAAGTCATTAATACATAGAAAGAGAGACACGGAGATTTTCTCACATCTTTGACCTCAGCTTAAACGAGGCATGCATGTTTCATTGATTCCTGGATCCAAGGTCATTCTAGGGTTTATGGGTGCATGCTCTCGATCTGAGCTGTTGACCATCTAAATTGGTGGTGCAGGAATAGATTTTCTCTTCTCTAGAGGGTCAGTTTTTGAATCTGAGTTTGGTTTTTCCAACTTCAACAAAGGCTCCCCCCACCAACCGTGATTGTTTTAGAGATCCAAGATGTATACATCAGTTTGACCATTCTTTAATTTAGGGTAAAACTCATGCAAAGGTGGTCAAGATGAATATAGTCAAAACGAGTTCAGATCCTTCAACTATAAGGGACAGGGTTGTGCTTTTTTTATATTTTTTCATCACATAACTCACTAGTGATCTAGATATGAGTCCCTTTCTTAAATATATGGTGAGAGGATTACATACCTCTATCCTCGCAGATAAAAGATTCAAATTTGCACATAGTGTCATTAGTAACCCGCGCGTGGTGGGTGTTTAGTATATTAATTAACCTAAAAGAATATTAATAACTTGGGTTAGTACAAATAGACTCTGGGGTGTACGGATATAAATAGTTTATTGCAGTAGACATCCTTGTATTGATTTTTAATTATTATAATAATTGGTGCTGTTATTAATTATGGAGGAATAAAAAACTAGCTACAATTTTTATATTTAAATTAAAAATCTAATATCAAAGCTGTGGCATCCTACTTCTATAGCGATCACCCCACTTACCTAAACTCTTTTTGTTTTAATTTTTACATGGAAAATAAATTAATTAATGTCTAATTAAATTATGTTTTGTGTGGGGTCTCTTCAACCCAACAATTCCACTTGTCATCATTTTGCGTGCTTTGTTACATTTTACTCTATTTGTGAATTCCACAATTTATTCTATATGGTTGTCTTATACAATGCCATGTACCTTATTGTACATGTTTAGTATTCAGACTCCTCTAAAAACTGATAATTTTGTTGTATTGGTTATTTCTTGAACTAAGATACCTCAAGTCTTCTACCTGAAGGTGAATTTGTAGCTAGAAGGGCATATCCAATGAATTAGGTTCCCACCAATATAGTGTTTGGAATATTATAATACATATAGCCTTATAGTCATTTTGCAATTCCTTATTAGATGCTCTCAATTTCAGGCTAATAGCTAAAAATACTATGTCCACGGTTTATAAGTGGAGTTGTTTCGAAATATACTTCGTTTGCTTTAGTTCACATTTTGACTGCATTAGCTGCATGACAAACTAAGGAACACCCTTTGCATACTTTTTTGGAGTGTTAAGTGTCATAATTTATGTGAGATTTCCTAATGTAATTGTTTCTGAAAGTGAGAATATATGAGAGCCTAAAGTTCGTTGAGCTTGTCTTCTAGAAAATGCTTAAGCTGTCCAAGCTCCTTCATCTGAAATTGTATAGATAGGTTCTCCTTGATTTGAAGGATTTCTTCATCACAATCTCCTGTTATGATCAAGTCATCTACACATACCAGCACAATAGCTAGTTTCCCTCCATTTTCTTTAACAAACAAGCTTGAATCTGCAGACGTAACTGAGTAACCATTATGAACTAGAAATTCAGCCATCATACCATACCAAGCTCTTGGGGCTTGCTTTAATCCATAGAGCGGTTTTTGTAGCTTACATACATACTCAGGATGATTTTTGCATTGAAACCCCATTGATTGATCCATGTAGAGCTCTTGATCTAACTCTCCATGCAAGAAGGCATTCTTCACATCCATTTGCCACAAGTTCCAACTTTTGCTTGCTACCAATGCAAGTAGGATGCAAATGGTTGTGAACTTTGCAACTGGACTAAATGTTTCGTTGTAGTCCAATCCATATTGCTGAGAAAAACCACGAGCTACTAGTCGAGCTTTGTGTTGCTCAATTGACCCATTCGTTTGTCTCTTTATCTTGTAAACCCACTTGTATGAGATAGACTCCATGTCTCTTGGCTTTGGTACAAGCTCCCATGTATGATTCCTTTTTAAGGCAGCAATCTCTTCTTTTATAGCTTCATTCCACTCTAAGTGACGAGAAGCTTCCAAAGTTCTCCGTTTCTTTTGCATATAACCCTTCAATAATGGCAGCATTGGCATACTTGAGATTCGGCTTCTGGATCCTAGTTGATCTTCTCAATGAAACTAATGGCCCCTCTTCGCTGATCTCATCTTCTTCACTTGATTGTTCATATACACCAATTTGCCAAGGATCTTTAGTTTCGGCATCCTCAAGATCATTGTCTCCATTTCCATGAATGCTCAATTGTATTTGAGCATCTTGCAACTGATCTTTAAAGGCTGCTAAATCTAGTAAGCTCTTCTTCTCTGAGGACCACCAAGAGGATGACTCATCAGATACTACATTCCTGGAAGTGTAGCATCTTCTAGTTGTAGGATCACAACACCTCCACCCCTTCCTTTGATTGTCATACCCTACAAACACACACCTAATGGCCTTCGGCATATTCCATTAAAGCTTAAAGGAAAATTTTATAGGACTGTTGTTCGACCAGCTATGATGTACGGTGCAGAGTGTTGGGCTGTTAAAAAGAATCATATAGATAAACTCAGTGTAGCAGAAATGAGGATGCTAAGATGGATGAGTGGCAAAACTAGGATGGATAAGATAAGAAACGATCATATTAGAGTTGGTCTGGGAGTTGCTCCCATAAGTGATAAGATTAGAGAAAGTCGTTTGAGGTGGCACGGCCACGTTCAACGGAGACCTATAAATGCTCATGTTCGGAGAAGTGATATAATCCATATTGAAGGAACTAGAAGAGCTAGGGGTAGACCTAAGATAACCTTAGGAGAAGTGGTGAGAAACGATATGTATAGCTTAGGCCTTGTATCTAGCATGGCCTGAAACAAAACTGATTGGAGGGCAAGAATCCATGTAGCCGATCCCATTTAGTTGGGACAAGGCTTATTGTTGTTGTTGTTGTTGTTGTTACTACATAAATGGTTAGGTACAAACACATAGCACATAACCAAATACTCTGAAATAATCAACTGCAGGCTTCATATTCCATATTTTCTCAAAGGGTGAAAGACAATTTAACCTTTGTTGAGGGAGCCCAAAAACATCCAGGAACGTTCTTGGCATGGAGCATGCCTAGACAAATCTCCGCTAGATGCCTATTCTTGCTCTCTGCTACATCATTTTGTTGTGGTATGTGGCACATGTAAATTGATGGCGAATATGATAATCTCAAAGACAATTGTCAAACGCATCTGAGGTGTATTCCCCTCCATTGTCGGTACACAAGTATCAGATCTTCTTCTCAATTTATGCTTTTGCCATGCTTTTTAAACTATTGAAACTTTGACAAAGTTTCAGATTTTTTCTTCATAAGGAACACCCATATATACCTGGAAAAATCATCAATGAAGGTTACCCATATATTTCATCCCACCAAGAGAAGCTTGCTTGACTGGTCCAAACACATCAGAGTGAACAAGCTCTAATGGTTATTTTTCTCTCCATCTTGTTTCTTCAAATGGCAACTAGTGTGCTTTCCCATATTGACATCCTGCACAAACTGTGTCTCCTCTCACTTCAAGTTGAGGAAGTCCTTTCAACATCGACCTTTTCATCATCACCATTAGCTTGGAATAGCTAACATGACTTAGATGCATATGCCATAAGTCTGCTGTCTCATTCTTCCTTGTCTTATTTACATACGCAACCTTTGCAGACATCACATAAACTGATTCTAGCCTCCTACCCTTCATCACTTGTTTTTCTAAAATTTCAAGATCACAATAGACCTTGACATCTTGTTGACCAAACAAGACAAAGTGCCTTGAAGATCTTTATTGTGCTACTGAAAGCAAATTTTTCTTCATACCAGGGAAATGGTAAACATTCTCAAGTGAAAAATTATCAATACTACAATAGGGAGAAACTATAGTGTTACCAGTATGAGCTTTAGGTAGCTTAGAGGTATTTGTAGTCACAACTGTTGTAAATATGTTTAAAACTTTATATAATATTTATTTTAATTGTGTCTTTTATCCATGGTTTTATTTAGTCCCACATCGGGTTGAGAGGATCTGATTATATGGTTTATATATAGTAAGGGCCCATGCATTACTAATTTGCCTGAACCCTATAGTGACCCTGCCATGATTATATATATATGGTATCAGAACGTGGTTTCATGCATCCATCTTGCATCCGGATATTATGTAAGGAACGTTTTCTCTTAATACCAAATTCTGAAGTTATGGTTCAATTTCTATGGAATGCATCCCCTAGCCCCAAAAGGAAAGTCTATTATCTGAACTTCGTAGAGCGAGCTTGGCTATAAGTCTCAGTTCTGATAATTAGATGGAGCCCTGTAGGCTTTGTGTTTTGCGCCAAACGAAATTTACCATACAATACCAGTAATGACCACGAGAAAACCACTCCTTCGATATCTTTGCATTCATATAGTATAACTTTGCATCAGGCCAAGATAAGTAAGTCTTAACTACGAAGGTAGTACTGAGTAGGATATACAACTTTATTGATCACTCGCTGTATCCAGTTTCAATATTCACTGTTCACTATTCACAAGTACTATTCATTTTACTAATCACTTGCCACTAGTAAGTTTACTTTTCTGAACTCTAGTTAATTTTCTTACTGTCTTTATAAACTTTATATAATGAATGAAGTAGTAGATAAATTTACTGTTTATATTCATCTTTTGCATAATTGTAATAATTTTTCACAAATAAAAGAAGTATTTTGCAGTTTACTTGAATATTACAAAACAATTGTGAATATTATAGAACTTCCACAACCATATGTTGAACAAGGATTACCTCTTCCTGTAGAAATCCGCAAACTTATCTTTGATAAGTTAGCATCTTCTATTAAACCAACCAATACTGTAGTACAAAAAGAACAATTAAGAAATAAGTTTAAAAATCAAAGACAAAAATATGTGATATATTTGGTAGTAAAACATTTTGACAAAAAAGAAACAGAATTTCCTTGGTATGATCTTATAAAAGGAATAAAATATAAAAGTCCTACATCTATGGGATTTGATCCTTATACATATGAATTACTCATGTCTGAAACTCTAGAAATAAAAAAACATGAACTTAAAATAGATATTTTACACCAAAGGAATATTGGTGATGAACTTGTTTATATAAGATCAAAAATTCAACAAAATTATAACAGAATCCATAACATTATGAATAAAGATCAAGTAGTAATAAGTAAAAAAGATAGAAAACATATGAATAAAATTGAAAGAAATAATCAGAAATTATTTGAACAAATTAAGAATTTAGTAAAAAATTATGGAAATATTAAACAATATATGGAGCTTAAACAAAATGAATTAAATACCACAATTTACATTAAAGATAGTGATAATTACGAAATAGAATAATTATGCAAAAACTAGTAGAAACATACACAATATATATATATATCTCCTTTACAACATAGTCAAACAACTAACGGAAAGAAAATGGCTTTTTGTAGCTTATTAGAATATTTTAAACATGCCGTAAATATTATTGAACTCCCTGAAGAAACTATTAGTCAATGAATAACTTTACCCAGTGAAATAAGAGAACTTATATTTGATAAATTAGCATCATCCATAAAATCCACAAATTCAAAATTATTATCACTACACAATTAAAAAAAGACACAAGATCAAAGAGACAAAAATATTGTATACATAGGGTTTTGAGTTATTTCGATCAACCTGACGAAGAACTCCCTTGGTATAAAAGTATAGAAAATATGAAAATGAAATTAGCTTTATCTTACGGATATGAACCATTTGATAGAAGTTTAACTTTAATCGAAACAATAAATATAAAAACTCAAGAAATGAAAATAGAAATCCAAAAACAAAAAGATATAAGTGATGAGGTAGTAATATTAAAACAACAAATCAGAAATAATTATGATAGTATACATAGATTAACTGCTCCAAGATATTTAGGTCCACAAGGCCTTACCCCAGAAGAAATAGAACTTCTAAAAGAATTTAAACAACAAAATAATGAATTATTTGAAAAAATCAGAATATTATTAAAACAATTTGAACAAATAATTAGAGTAAATGAAGAGAATGACAGCTTATTTGAAGATTATCATAATTCAGGAGAATATTACTAAATGGACCAAGAAAATAAAAATTATAAAAATGAACTAATAATATTTAGACAAAATTAAGATTACATAAAAAGTGAATTAGAACAAATTATGTCTGTAACAAACCAATTAAAATTACAACAATTACCAACAAGTGAAGATATACATAAATTAATCTTTTTCTTTGAACAAGAGCAAAATAGACATATAAAGTATAAATAAATACTTAATTTATTAAACGAAAGATGTGATAAAGTAAATATTAGATGTGATCAAATAATGGAAAAATTAGAACATTTAGAAAAGATAATTAAACAAATAGAATATTAGGCTATGGAAGACAACATAAATATCAACAAATTTTACAACAAGCCAAAAAATATCACCCAGAAACAGAAGGCTTATCAAAATATGATCCAGGACAACCCACTGATAAAATTCTCCTTAAACAAAATTATGTAATTATACTATTACATTTAAAACTCCTAAATAACTTAGAACAATTACACAAAGATTTATTTTTATTACAAGATTTAATACCAAAGAAAACTACAGTAAATGATATATTATCTCAAATGGAAAATCTAAATATTAACAAGACAACAGGAATAGATAGACTCAAACAACCAAAACCCCTAGCTAAATTTTACGTGCAAAAATCATGAGTATAATGATAAGAAAATTTTCTAATAGACAGCTAGTAGGACAGTCCTCCAAAACTTCAGAAAGCCCACAAGAAAATAAAATAACAGAAATTGTAGATATAAATGAAAATATAGAAATATTTATGAATAATGCTTTAAATCTATTAAACCCTAAAACCTTATATAATAAAGCAAATTTCCCAAGAGATACCGTATTTATAAGACATAAAAACGAAGAAATTGTAAGTTGTTTAGAAGGACAAACCATAAGATTACCAATGGTGGACAAAGAATTAAAAATATTATTAAAACCAAAGCATATTAAATTAATACACACTGGAATATTTGTAGTTGGAATAAAATCCCTTACTCGAAAACACTTAGGCACTAAAGCCTTGGTAACAATATATGATTCTAGATGGAAAAACACAAATTCAATAATACAATTAATGGAAATAGATATGAACAATAATGTAGGATTAGTATTCTTCACCCCTGATATGTTAATTGATAAATAAGCTTTTATAAATAATATACAGATAGGAATACAAATTAAAGGATATGAAGGATTTACAGGAAACAATCTTATAATTTGTACTGGATTTTTAGGAGTCGGAATACAAAATTCAACCACTAATTATAAAATAAATATAAAAGATATAGTAGAAAGTATGGCTAGTAAAGGAGTAAAAGCCATAACACCCCCTAAAATAAACTCTTTTGAATATGCAGGATTACCATGGAACATTTCTCAAATAGTGCAAAACGATACACAAATGACAATAACTCCATCTGATCATTCAATGTATCAAACAGTTAAAGGAGAGACATTAATAAAATTCACAAATTATACAACCCTAACCCAACCTAAGACAGACACTGATACAGAATCAATTAGTGACTAAACAAAACAAAATGGATATCAAAAATACCTTAAAAGAAATGCACCAATCAATAGATAAATTAACAAATAATATAGCAATAATTACCAAATTAGTAGAAGAACAATGTAAAAATGATAAGTTAGAACAAGAAAATAAATTAAAGGCTATAGAAAACCAGAAAGAACTTATTATAACACCCGATACAAATACTACCTATGAATCTGACATAGAATTCGAATCAGAAATATCAAATAATATTAATACCCAATATGTTATAGATCCAGAACGTGAGTATATACAAGAAATTATAGATAATATAAATACTGAATATATGAAACCACAAGAATCTAGAGCTAGTGCTTCAAATCAACCTCAAAATACTCACATACGAGATACATCAATGAGTACTGAAGATGGATCATCAGGAATGAATATACCTAGACCATCTGCACAACATAAAGATATATTTTGGTTACCGGGAAATACCAACAATTTTAATCATAATACACAATGCAAATCTAGAGGACAAAGATACCCTACAGATGAACCGATAATATTCCAGAATCATGAACAAGGAGCTATATTAAATATAACACATCATGATCCACAAAAATGGAATACTGTTATAGCTATTTGGAAACAAAGAGTTACTAATGATATTTATAAAAATTTTAATGTAGAAAATTTAACAACAGAAGAATTATTTGCTAGATTAGAAACATATTTAGGTGACTCAGTTAAAGTGATATGGGAAAAATTTAAACAAGAATATCAACCCACATATCAATATTTAATAAATTTAGGAAATAATCCATTTAATTTCTTAAATTATGTAGGACAATTAGTCACTGGAAAAGACCCAAATTTAGGAAACACCACAGAACATGTTGATGCCCTAAAAACATTAGAACAAATGTCTTTAACAGATTATCGATATATTAAACAATTTTGTAATGATTACATGTATTAAGGAATAAAATCTGGATTATATTTTAATAAAGAAATAAGTGACAAACTATTTTTAAAATTACCTGGAATATTAGGACAACAAATACTCGAAGCTTGGAATAATTTTTTAAAAGACAAGGCTGAGCATATAACTAAAGCAGATATGCACGGTCTCGGTATAAAAGTACAATTTATAATGGAAACACTCAAAGCTAAATGTGCAGACCAATTAGCACAAAAACAATTAAAGGGAGATAATAGCTATTGCGATATAATGTATGTCCCACAACAATACAATAGAAATATACCCTTCTATAGAAAACAAGCTAAACAAAATAGAAATTACCAGAATTCGAAATACAATACAAATTCCACTAAAGGCCAAAATAGCTATACTAGTAAACCTCGAAAAACAAATTCCAATTACTCTATCCGAAAATCTACAGCTAGAAAACCATTTTTATCTCAAGATAAACATGTTAGACGATATGACCCTAGAAGGACATATAAACAACAATTAAAGTGTTATACCTGCGGCAATACATGACATTTTAGTAATAATTGCCCAAATTTACAAAATACATATACTCAGAATGCTTATTTAGTACAAAATACAAATCAAGCGTTATTAGAAATTGACAAAGATGTTTCCGATACAGAAAGCATTTATAGTATAATTACTATCCATGATAGGGAAGATATAGAACAAGAAGATCTTGAACAAAAACCAATAGAAGAATTATTCCACAACATCAATTTAAACCATATTTATTAAATGATAAGTTGTTCTCATAATTGGATAAACAACAAAGGCAACCTACAAATAGGATGTCTCTACTGTGGCTTTTGACCATCTTTACAAAACCGGTATCAATGTAACAAATGTTATAAAGAAGCGTGTAACTCTTGCCTTACTGGCAAAACCTCTCCATTTTTACGCACACCCGAATATTCAAATATAACTCTTCTCTCACCTACCTCAACCCAAAACACACCAGTTATACGGGACTCCCACAAGACCTTTCGATCTTCGATTAACACAAATTGAATCAAATAATACACAACTTCAAACTCGCGTTTCAGCCCTCGAATCTGATATAGTCACTATTAAATCTGATATTCAAACCATGCACACAACCCTACATACCTTAACATCACAGGTCCAATATATTACTGAATTATTACAATTAAAACAACCTTCTCAATCACCGCCTAACGAGCTATATAACATTGAATATTCCACAAACTCTGAGACCACTTCTTTTCCAACTTTCCAATGTTCATCTCAACCAACTTTATATACTCTTTTGGTCAAAGTTAAACTAACAATTCTTTCCACTAACAAAGAGATATTTCTTATAGCCCATGTTGACACAGGATGTACAAAAAACCTCATTTCTTCCCATTTTATCTCTGAACATGATACTCAACCCATATCTGACCCACAAACCACGATCAGTTATGGTATTGATAATATTCCACATATATACACTCATCAACTCAAACCTTCCACAATTGCTTTTCGCAACCATTGTAAACAATATTCTCTTTCCTACCCCCTTGACACCGTTTATATCAAAACTGACATGCCCCCTTCTATCGATATGCTTTTAGGCTTAAATTTCCTTTTAAATCACAATGCGGGTCTTCTAATCACCAAAGAGGCCCTTCTTCTCTTTGATGGTTCTACCCTTACACCCACGGTTTCTACCAATGAATATCGCGCGTCACGCCGTTGCATCACCCAATCAGAGTCGGCAACTTCGCGTGGTGGAATCATTAAGCTGACTTCCAAAACTCAAAAATCAAAACCCATTAACATTTCTTCAAACACATGCGCATGTACACGAAATCAATGTGGATTACGTCCACTTCAATTACAATATAATGAACATATTGCAGAAACTTCTGAAAAAGGAACAATGAATGACTTCTGCATAATAGAACCTGAACATTTTGAACATCTAATCACAGGAAAATCTTTATACTATAGTCTTGACTCAAACAATGAAATCCAACAGATAATTTGAAATTTAGAAAAACTAGAAATCATAGCAAATGATAATCCACTTAAACATTGAAATGTTACAAAACCAATTTGTAAACTATAAATAATTAATCCTGAAATGCGAATAGATACAGGACAGGCGAGATATACACCTAAAGATAATGAAGAATTTCTATTACACATGAAAGAATTATTAGAATATAAATTAATACAAAAATCAAATTCTAGACATTCTAGTGCAGCCTTCATTGTAAATAATCATGCCGAACAAATTAGAGGAAAAACTAGAATGGTAATAAATTATAAAAGATTAAATGATAATACACATGAAGATTCTTACAAAATACCTGAAAGATATTATTTGCTAAGTTATATACAAGATTGTACAATATTTAGCAAATTTGATTGTAAATCAGGTTTCCACCAAATAAAAATGCATAAAGACTCGATAGAATGTACAGCCTTTTCTACAACCTTAGGACATTTCGAGTGGTTAGTAATGCCCTTTGGATTAAAAAACGCTCCATCTGTCTTTCAAAGACGAATGGATGATATATTTTTAAAACATAAGAAATTTACTATAGTCTATATGGATGATATTTTAGTCTATAGTAAAACACCTCAAGAACATATAAGTCATTTGAAAATAGTATTTGCCGAATTTATGAATAATGGTATAATTATTTCGAAAAAGAAAATGGAAATTGGTAAACAATACATTAAATTCTTAGGAATGGAATTAGGCAATGGTACTATTAAGTTACAACCCCATATTGCCACAAAAATACAAGACTTTCCTGATAAATTAACATCGATAACACAAATTCGATCATTTTTAGGCTTAGCTAATCAAGCTAGACCTTTTATACAAAACTTAGGAAAATATTTAGGACCGTTACACCATAAAACTTCATCGAATGGAGAACACAGATGGAATAATCATGATATTCTTCTTGTACAAAAAATTAAAAATCTTTTCTTAAATATTCCCTCATTAAGATTACCTACAGATAAGGATTATCGAATAATAGAAACTGACGATTGTGAAGCTGGCTGGGGAGCCATCTTAAAAATTAAACCATCAGAACAACACCCTAAATCAACTGAAGAAATCAGTAGGTATAACTCAGGAAAGTTTAGTATAAAAACATTGACATCTGTTGAATACGAAATTGAGGCCTTATTAAAAGGACTTGATTGTATGGAAATCTTCCTAACAAATCGACCATTTACAATTAGAACTGATTGTGAAGCCATAGTCAAGGCATATAATAATTTAAATGAACGGAAAATACAACATAGGAGATGGGTTCTTTTAAGAAACCATTTTTATAATAGAGGATATAAAATTACAATAGAACATATAAAAGGTGTAGATAACAAAACTGATGATTTACTATCCAGGATACACCAAATTTTACAGGACCCTGGTTAACCTCTTCTATTTTATGATTAAACAAGAAGATGATATGATCTGAGATCTCATACAAAGGAGTAATACAACTCCAGAACAAAGCTCTTCAGCTTCTCCTCTGATAACCCCCTCACAATTATTGAATAATACCTTCTCACCACAAACACGGCGTTTACCTGCCAGCATAATGGGAACAGTCGGTAATTCAAATACCAGTGCAGCTTGCACATTCCCTTCTTTCTCGCCACACAGAATTCCCTCTCCCCCAGAAACTATAAACTTTGGAAAACATATTCTGTTCAAAAACTCTTACATGAAGTTTGAAAATAGCAATGGCTATATGATCAGTGATGAAGAGCAAATATGTTTGGACAACATATGGTACAATGCAAACAAGTGCATCACTCAACATAAAGCTATCTTAGGATTAGCCAATGCCATACATGCTGCTGCTTTCCTATACGGACAACTGCGAACAAAGAAAGGCAAGGCGAAGTTCTACATCGTCTACCAAGGTCACAATACTGGCATTTTTCTTGATTGGGAAGATGTTGCAGAAGCTACAAAGGGTTATCCCACTCCTTTCTTCAAGGGATATGAGACCCTCGAACAAGCACAGATCTTTGCCAAGTCGATGATTGGCCCAACATATTACGTAGATCCAAAACTACGTAATGCTCCTCCTCAACAACCTTCTTTCTCCAACATGGCTCAAATGAACACAACTTGTATACAATGCGAGCCAATCAAGAACAAAAACAGGGAACTCTTGGATCAACTAGCCAATTGTTCTATGAGGATAAGCAAGTTACAAATAGAAAATGCTACAAAAGAAAGACAAATTCAGCGATTAGAAGCTTCGAACAAAAGCCTCTTAGCTGATCTACAACTTTACAAAGCACAAGATACTCCATCAGCAAACGATGCTCAACAAGTTGAACAAATATCACCAGGCTCTAGCTCACAATCACCAATGGAGGCCTTCAAAATAGAAATACTTGGAGAAATAGAAGCTCTCCTCCAACAAAAATTCACACAATATAGCGAAAGCTATCGTGGGCCCATAAATCCACAGGACGAACAAGAAAGAACATTGATCCCACAAGAAGACACGGAATATGAAATAGTACGACGAAGACACAACAAAGGAAAGTCTCCGTCAGCATCACAAAATCTACTAGAAATGTAGATTGAACAAAGGGGTGATTCCCTAACCATCCGTCTCACACCTAAATGACGTTGAACTTAGGGATGGTTTTTGTGGACCTTAACAAAACCACAAGGATTTTGGCCCAATCCATAAAGGACCACATGGTTCATAGAACAACCATGTAAAACTACCTAATTGTCCTTAACCCTCGATCCGGGCTACAACAGGATCCATGCTAGTACCAAGCATGAAAAACATTGGGTAAACTAGGCCAGGCTAATATAAAACCGGCTAACCCTGAACACGGGTTACAAAACGCAGTGTTCATCACACTTGAGCATGCTAAGGATAAAAGTATGCCAGGCAAGAACACTGTTTGTAAAATATGGGTTACCCACCTAAACCAAACCAATGTGGAAAACAGTAGTTTTATACTACATGGAATGCCACGGGCTGGTTCTTGAAGAAATACCAAATCTACGGTCCCCAGCAGAGTACAAAGCTGCATGCGTAGAGGGTGTTGCATGGAATCATTCCTTTAATCATTAAAGTGACACCTCAGTGGACAAGGTTGTAAATACCAAAAAGGGCTAAGGGTATTCTAGTACCCTGAAAAATGTACCTTAGTCCTTTTACTTCCATCTTTGTAGTAACTTGACAAGTGTAATAGTACATTATAACTTAGCTTAAAATGGTGACATGTGTACTTAGGAATAGGACTCTCTCTTTGCTTATAAATAGAAGTAACTAGTGTGAGATAAAGAAGAGGAAGGATAGCAATAGATGAAGGTGAAGGTGTGAAGTTTCTCTCTCTCTTCTTGGCTCTCTCTCTTGTAACAAGCTCTCTCTTGTAATATGCTCTTGAAGAAATAAAGACAAGTTTTCATAATGGTATGTTTGGATCCTTTCTTCTCTACTTAGTATTTAGTTAACACTTCGGGGATCCCGAAAGGGAACCCTAAGTGGTTAAGATGTAGCTTATCTTGTGCCTCTGTTTTTATTTTTTCTATTAATTTCTTAGAGGAAGGATTTGAGGATGAAAGCCTACAGTCGTGCTTCTATCATCTCTCTTAGGCCCCTCTAAATTTTGACATCATGCATCATCATGCACTTTATATGTATATTCACTTTTTTCATTTCTTTCTTTAATTTCTTCGAGGAAAGATTTGGGATGAATAGCCTACAGTCGTGCTTCCTTCATCTTCTAGGCCCCTCGATAATTTTTTATGCATCTCATTAGACCACATAACCAGAAATGGTCGGCTCTGCAGCTATATTTGGTGAAAGGTGGTATGCATTTCATCTGTAAATTCCTACTCTTGTAAATTTTTGATATTCATTTTTTTAATCTTTCAAACAAAGTTTTAATTACTGTTACAAGGATGAATCTGGCATAAATTCCTCCTGTAAGACCAGTTTAATTTTAGAAAACTATTAAGATCTGATGTGCTAGTCCTAAATTCCAACATTAGTCCCGCTTGCTGTGTGCGTTAGGGCAATTGGTTGTGGCTGGACATTAGCTCTGATAGAATTCTGAAAGCTAGGCATGTGATGGTGCACCGAAGGATTCGGAGTAATTGCCATTTAAAATTGTTGAAAAAGATTAAATTTTTATGTGTTTTACTCTATGTCTTCACTTACCTAATAAGGATTGAGATCGTTAGGAATTGTGTGTCTTATAAGTCTGTTCTAGACCTCTTCTTCTTCTACCAGTCTCTTGAACTTCTTCAAGCCAGACTCATGTTAAGGACTGATAGGAACGAAACCTGGTTTCATAATTTCTAATAGGTCCTGCCAAGGGGAAACCTTTGGACAGCAGAAATACACCAGCTAGCATATGCTATGTGGAGTGTAACATTGTAAGTGGTCCTTCCAGGAAGAGTTTCGACTATTCAGTTACAAAGTCTGTGACTTGGTTGTATTCTTGATGACGGGACAGGAAGGTTGGTAATTTGGACAGCCGGATCACAAAAGCCCTGACCTTCAAAATATCTTGAGGGTTAAAAAAAAAAAAAAAAAAAAAAAAATCACGTGACCCACAGCCTTTGGAGCTCTATATAAATCCATTTCCGAGTTCATTCTAAGCATGGAATTTTCCTCCTCCTCTTCCTGTTTCTCTCTCCCTGTTGTTGTTCTATCAAGCAGTGAACATTACCTGATACACCTGAAGTAACCTTTCTGGGGTGCAACCTTAAAGGTTGGGCTGAGTGATCTTGGGGTGAAGACACTATAGAACCCGTATTGCACAAATCGGGGTGTTTAAATACCTTAAAGAAAGTACCTCTGGTACGTTTCAGCTCAATTGACAGTATTAGTGAGAACAAGCGTTCAAGTATAATTTTGCAGATTCATCAATAGCGTTTCAACAACAACCACACGATTCCCTTTGTGGGACCTCCAAACGCTTAGTGGAATTCTTAGGAATCCCTAAGTAGTGGCATTGGTTTAAAACCCGAGTGGGACCTCCGAACGCTTAGTGGAATTCTTAGGAATCCCTAAGTAAAGGCATCAACTTACAACCCGAGTGGGACCTTCGAAAGCTTTGAAGAATTTTCAGGATTCTCTAAGTAGAGACATCGGTTTAAAACCTGAGTGGGACCTTCGAATGCTTAGTGGAATTCTTAGGAACCCCTAAGTAAAGGCATCGGCTTGCAACCCGACTAAGACCTTCTAAAGCAAAGGTTTCAGTTTTGACCAACTAAGAAAAATTCTAAATAAAGCTTCGGTGAGAAACTTGAACGGAAGCATAAGGATAAAGTTAATTCTTTATTTCTTTAATGACCAGAAGGGGTCAACCTTTACAACAACAAAAGACATTCTTTAGAAAGGATACATATGAGACAACAGTTGTCAAAATCAAATTCTTCATTCGGCTAAAAAACGGCAAATTCCAAATATCATCATCGGTGATTGCGAAGAGTTCTGTAAGCTTCCATTTGTCGAAGAAGGATCGGGAAAGAAAACCAAAGCAGCTTACTCTTGTCAACACAGAGTCAAGAAGAAAAATTGAAGAAGCTCTTATGCGCCGAAACAAAGTCGGGAAGACATACCCAGGCAAGGACCCTCACCCTCGGCGATCGTGAAGAGTTCTGTAAGCTCCCATCTACAAAAGCTTGAGGAAAACTCCGCAATTCCTTAGCCTTCATTTAGCTTTTCCAGGGATGATTGTGAAGAATTCCGTAAGCTTCCCCCAAATAAAAGCAAGAGGAACAAAGAACGGGAGAAACGACGAACTCTAGGCTTCTCCTTCTTTGCCCTTTTTGACCGATACCGAAGCTTGATCGGCAGCCTGGCTGACGTTCGGGGCGGCCTCTCCGTAGACCAAGTCCCTGAAAGAGTCAAAGGAGGAGAATCATTAAGATATAGCAATATATCCGGGTCCTCAATCGGCATATCTTCCAAGTCTTTGGTCCAGTCAGGAGAGGGGAGTCCCAATTCTCCAAATACTTGGGATGGCAGTGCTGTTGGTGTGGAGCCATGTCAAAGCTCGGATCTCTATTTAGAATCGACTTCCAGACATCATTCTGCCCTTCCTGGTAAGCCTGTAGATGAAAAATATCCAACAGATCATCAAAAGGCTTATTGTACAAGTATTTGAAGATGCAAGCCCTCCGGACCTCGACCGGGGTATGTTCGGGTAAAGAAGGAGCTGCATCCTTTGGGGTTCGGTGGCCCTCGCCTTGGATTCTTTCAGCGCTCCTGAGAGCCTTTCAACTTCGCGCTCTAATCTGCGAATGCTCTCATTAGCAACATCCAGAGAAGAGGAAAGTTGTCCAATCTCCGTGTTCTTCACTCGGGCTACTTCCCAAAGCCCGTCTCAAAGGCGTTCGACTCAGCGTCTTGGGCTTTGATTTCCTCACGAAGCTTGAGAAGATCAAACTGCAGTCGCCCGGTCCGGAAGATTGACTCCACTTGTTTGTGGAAATTATCAGCAGTACTCCTGCGACATTATCAGAGTTACTTAGAGAATGAAGATACTCCAAAAAGAGAGCAGGGGGAAAAATAATGTTCGCATTACTAATGAGTTCACGAAGGCCTCGTCGGGAATGGCATTGAAGGCTCTGCTCTTGGCGGGCATCTGGGAGAAGGTGCACCATTTCAATGCCTTGTCAAAGGTGCCCGTCACAAAGTCAGACCTCTTCGACGACCAGGCAGGATTATATATTTCATCATCAGAATGAGGACGTTTTTTTCTTAGAAGCAACGCCCTCAGCTTCCTCAAAAACGACCCGATCCTCCACCATTGGGGTAGGAGCCTCCATGCCCAAGGGAGCCTTGGAGGAAGATGCCAACAAGGCAACAGTTGTGACCTCCGGGATCAGGACAGCTGGAGAGGGAGTCATTCTTTCCTCCTCTGGCCGAAGGGACATTTTCTCTGAGGAAGATGCTAACGAGACGACGGCTGGAGCCGTTGGAACCCGAATTTCTGAAGAAGGAGTAATGTCTACCTTTTCAGACTCAACAACATTTTTCTTTGCTGAAGTAGACTTCTTAGCAGCCTTTGCCCAAACAACATTCGGGTTAAACCTTGGAGGCATTGCAAAGAATGAACAAGCACAATTGTCAGAACGTAGAGCCTAAAACCCTAGAAATATCCAGGGTGAACAAGAAAGAAACCTGGACCAAAGAGATTGGTCTTCTCCCAAAGGTGGTAAAAAAAATACTTTTTGACGTCCAAAACGAAGATTACAACGCCAAAAAAGGTGGCTTTGAAATAATGACCCAGGGTTTTTTACTTCGGAGTTACATCAGGGAGAAAAGAACGGAAGAAAGAAAAGGACGAGCAAAGAAAGAACTTACTTGTTCAAAGCCCTGCTGCAAATCTACAAACAATGACCTTCAGACAAGAGGAGCGAGGGTTATGAGCGTTAGAAAGATTTTCACAGGGTTTTGGTGTTGCAACGTTCGCAAAATGTTGAAGCACGTCGAAGGGGATTAAATAACCCATCAAGGTGATATGAAAGGACGTAGCTCAAGCAAATCAAAGGCCAAAAAAGAGTGACGGTTTGAGTACCGATTGCCGGATCCCAGATCAACAGCTACAAATTAGTGACCTTTCGAATTCAAAATAAATGAGTCAGAGCCGTCGAGAGTTTTCACATGGCAAGTTAAAACACCAGTTACGAAGAAGCGTAGCTCGAGAAACGAACCATCACCCACTTGCAATAAATGTGATGGAACGGAAAAAATTTCTTGGGAAGGTAAACCCAGAAATAATTACGAGAAAAAATGTTTGCTTTTCTCCGAAGACTGGAGCATCGGTTCTACACCGAATGAGACTCCCAAATGGCGAGACCTAAGATTATCTCGAACGTGGTTAGTCATCAAGATTAACAAAAACTCCTGATGGAGGCGCAGGCTAGATTCGGAGGAGTCAGGTTATCATTTTCAGGATATTCCTGAAAGGGAAATCCCACAAATCAATCATGATAGTAAGTATGAAATTCTTACGACAAGCAGTTATGGTCAATTCATATATTTATGAAATGGCCATAGGGGGCCAACCCTTACTAAAAAAAATATATATGTTTCTCATTCTGGTGCAGGTTGATGAACTGGAGTGGTTGAAGGATCTATTGTTGAGGCCTACTCCCGAGGGTCCTGACTTTCGCCGACTGGTTTGTTATTGGGAAGAGATGGAGAGTCACTAAGATAGGCATCAAGATCAAGATCGGACAGATAGGGATCATCATCTTCTTGGGTCCATTGGGGAAGAGGCATCTTCAGCCTATCAAAAACTTCAGAGTGACAAACTTTCTTGAAAGAAGAAGTGTCAAACGAAGGATCAACTTTCAGAATGGTCTCCCACACATCATTTTGTCCCTCTCGATAGGCCTGAGTATTGTAGGGGAGCATCAAGTTGCTGAAGGGAACACTGTTCAAATATTTATGAACACAAACCTTTCGAAGATCCTGAGAGAGATGTTCGGGCTTGGAGGGAATGACCATCGTCCGAAGATCTTCCTTTTCTTTGGTCAGAGCTTCGATCCTCTTATCAAGATCAGCAGCAATCCCTTCAAATTTCTTTGACTCATGAGTCAAGGCCCCAATGCGGCTATTTGCCAAATCAAGATCTTTCTTTAGACACTCGATTGAGGCATTTTCCTCTTCGAGCGCTGCCATTTCTTTCTTCAATCGGGCAAAATCGGAGTTTGCTTACCTCATTTGCTCCTCATAATACTGGAGTCGTTAGAAAGTGCAGCCCACTCGGTTCAACGCCTCTATTTGTTGATAGAAGTTCTCCACAATAGTCCTAATAAGATGGAGATTTATCAAAAACTTTGAAAGATACTATATTCGGAAAGTTGATAAGCTAGAAAAGACAGTTACCTGGTAGAAGTACGAACAAACGCATCGTCACTGAGGGACTCGAAGGCTTGACGGTCAGCAGGCATCAGGCAAAGCGAACTCCACTCGGAGGCTTTCTCAGGATCAATCGTAACCTGATTGGTTGGGAAACGAAGACTTCCTCCAATCCCTGAGTCTTCTTTTGCTTCTTTAGGATGGAAACGTCGATCGGGTCGTGCCTCCTTTTGGTTCAGACAAGAGGGGGGACAACCTCATCCTCCTCGGTAGGCTTCTTTCCTTTTCCCGAGCCTTCACCCATGGGTTTTGGTATTCTTAAGCTCCGGGTAGGCAGCTTCGGGGGTGGGGGAGGCAGTTTTCTCAGCAGCAGCCCTCTGGGCCTCTGTCACTATTCGAGGAGATCTTCTCTCGGCGGCCCCAATTCCCTTGATCGCATTGGCTCGGATGGCCTCTGTGTTAACCCTTGGTGGCACTGCAAAAAGATAGAATTAGAGATCTCGAAGAAATGATATAATGATCGAGAAACATGAAGATCAGGAAGCTCACACTTGGCCAGCCCCCAATACTGAAGGATGGCAGTGTATTCCATCTCCAAACCATGAATCTCTTGGAACCACAAAATTGACTTGATCTTTTTGGCAGCGGTTTGTTCAGCGTCGTTCAACGAAAGAACGCGATTAGCATTGGTATAGGAATCAAGCCAATTCCAAGTGATCGGAAAGTTCAAATCTTTCTGAGGCGCTTGGTAGTAAAAGTACCATTCGCACCACCCTTTTATGATTGGAAGGACATGTACCTCTAGCTAGGATACTGCCCGACCATCCAAGCTCAGTCATGTTACACTTGGATAGAAAAACCCAACCCGAAGGGTTGGATTGAGACAAAGCATAGAAATGTACAAAAAGAGAAAGAGAAGGTTTAATGCTAAGTTCAAAGCATAAACCAAGAAAGCCAACAATATGACGCCAGCTATTGGGGAGAAGCATTCCGGGGCAAATCTCCCAGTGATTCAAAATGGCAGAAAACAAAACATTAAAAAAAGGGAAACTGGACTCCACTTTCCAAAGTGTCCAGATACAACGAGAATTCGTCAGAAAGGTTCGAGTCGGCCCTCTCATCTGAATTGGGAAGTCGAAGAAAGTAATCAAAGGGAAACTCAAAGTATTGGAATGTCGAAGACAACTCAGCATCGGTATAGTTGGAAATGTGAAAACTCGGGTTTTCTTAGGATCTTTTGGATTGCCAAGGGGCCTTGGCAGGAGCCTTTGAAGGTTTAGAGGGTTTGGAATCGAGAGGAAGGGTCGATACTTCAATCTCTTTCATTTGGGTCACCTCATCAAACTCACGCCATACCTCGGTTAGTTTATGTTCTTCATTATGCGATTGTTTGGCGGAAGCAAAGACAGTGGTCTTGCCACCAGAACTGCCCTGATCGGCATAGCATTTAGGGGAGCCCTCGTCAGAAGTTTTATCACTTCCCATTATAAAGAGAGTCCGGTTGTGACTTTTAAATCAGAAAAGAAACAAATGCAAAAGTGAAGAGTAGCTAAAGCAAGCAAAGATGGCAAGAAAGTTACTAAACTTACTTGTTCGCCGAAGTAAGTAGCTGGGAAGCAGAAAGGCAATTAGCGCACAGAGAAGGCGACGACGAGTTTTCGAGTTCCAGACAAGAGTGAAATTTAAAAAAAGCAACAGGTGGTTTTTAAATAAGCAAGCCTGTGGACACGTGTATGATCAAGATCAATGCAGTTTGACGATCGCAATCGGGCGACAATTCAAAAAGGCATAAATGAATCAATTCGAGGTTGACGTTTTAAGGAACCATCATTTTGAGTTAAAAAGCAATCGGCTGTGATAGACACGTGGCTACTCCCGCGTGAAAGCTGAAGACGTTTACGTAACTCGAGGAGAGTGGTGACGCAGCAGCATTAAATGCGACTCGACATTTATGAGAGCAAGCAATCATTCGGATTCCTTGTTCGGTTTCCACATTCGGTTCAAATCATACCAAGCCCTCGGTGTTCCTGAACGCTTGGTCTGCGGGGCTCATGATACAGGAAAAATATTATTGAACCGGGTCCACCCTTGGTTCAACCCTCAACCCCGGTTGGGGATGAATCGAC